>NC_091075.1:36666666-36969696 GCF_032405125.1 Capricornis sumatraensis | reverse complement strand
CTCTGTGGGTCATCCCCATGCACCAGCCCCAAGCATGCTGTATCCTGCGTCAGACATAGATTGGCGATTCAATTCTTACATGATAGTATACATGTTAGAATGCCATTAAGAGGCTCTTTAGTTCTTCTTTGCTTTCTGCTATAAGGGTGGTATCATCTGCATATCTGAGGTTATTGATATTTCTCCTGGTAATCTTGATTCCAGGTTGTGCTTCATCCAGCCCAGTGTTTGTCATGATGTACTACTCTAATTATAAGTTAAATAAGCAGGATGATAATATACAGCCTTGATGTTCTCCTCTTTCTATTTGGAGCCAGTTTTTTGTTCCATGTCTAGTTCTAACTGTTACTTCTTGATGTGCATACAGATTTCTTAGGCAGCAGGTCAGGTGGTCTGATATTCCCAACTCTTTAAGAATTTTCCACAGTTTGTTGTGATCCACACATCAAAGGCTTTGGCCTAATTAATAAAGCAGAAATAGATGTTTTTCTGGAACTCTCTTGCTTTTTCGATGATCCAGCGGATGTTGGCAATTTGATCTCTGGTTCTTCTACCTTTTCTAAATCCAGCTTGAACGTATATCTGGAACTTCACGGTTCATGTACTGCTGAAGCCTGGCTTGGAGAATTTTGAGCATTACTTTACTAGCATGTAAGAGAAGGGCTCTGTTATAAATCCATAAGTATTATTATTCAACACACTTATATACCCTGTTATTTTTAAATTGCTGTAGAGTCTGTGTGGGCTTCTGTTGTGGCTCAGCTTGTAAAAAATCCACCTGCAGTGTGGGAGACTTGGGTTCATCCCTGGCTTAGACAGAACCCCTGGAGAAGGGAAAGGCTACCCACTCTAGTATTCTGGACTGGAGAAATCCATGGACTGTATAGTCCATGGGGTCGCAAAGACTCGGAGATGACTGAGAGGCTGTTTTCTTTACACTTCTTGGAGATAACTGAGAGATAACTAAAGGAGTTGTATAATTCATGCAGGAGACATTTTGAGTACTGTATTTCAGTAGTTTCAGATTAAGGCCCATTACTCTGTTCAATTCATTTTTAGATCCTATTGATGGTGATGAGAGTTTTGTATGCAGAAAATAAGGGGTGGGTGAGTGCTAAGTGATCAAAGTTAGGAAAGCCTTTGGTGTAAAGTAGTAAAATGATTGTCATGCAGTGTTTCTCTAGGGTTGTTTTCTCTACTCCTAAAAATAAATGTCTTAGGTTTACTTGGATATTTATTTCCCATTTATTTATTCCCTGCAGTTTACTGAATGAGAAGTGAGAGACCATTATTTAGTGATAACAAGTTACTCCTGTGACATTATCTTTCAAGTGAACTTCTTAGTGAATCTTCTTTTTCATAGAAACCCTAGTACTTCATAGAATTTGTGATTTAAAACTATTCCACCATTTTGATATGACTTTAGAATCCGATTACATAGCAGTGTTTTGCATGATTATGTTACTTATATTCTACTAAGTATCTCTATTAAATGGAATTTATAATATTTGGGTTAAGTTCTTTTTAATTCTTTTCTTGTATTTTGCAATTTCATTGTTTATAGTAGGAAATGAAGCAGGCATTATGACTTAAGTTAAATTGATAATTAAATTTCAATGAAGCAAAAAATGATTAGTTTGGGTCATTAAAGTAATTTATAGAATTCTTAGATCAATTTTTTGAGAAATACTTTTTTTATAAATATTTTTCCAGTGATGACAGTTAACTAAAGTGAATAATTTGCTTCTAATTAAAAGGCATGTTATTCTCAGGCAGTGTGAACTTTTGAAGCTTCATTTAACTTAAATTCAGTGTATATTTATTATAGATATATTCTGTGAGTCTTAGTGCTGTGGTGTTTCCTCTGAGAAAAATTCATGCTCATGACATTCAAAGATACCTGCACTATAGTCCCAAACTTTGTCTCATTCTGATGTCACCCTTTGCATCTTATGTTAGTCGTTAAATTAGTACACAATACCCAAATCCTGTATGCACATAGAGTTTTTTGTTTGTTGATCAGTTTCTTTATTCAGTGGTTATCAAAGTGTGGTCTAGAACTAGCAGCATCAACATCGGGAAATGTATTAAAAATGCTTAAAGCTACTGAATCAGACCTACTGTTTTAGAAACTGTGGGGTCGTGATTCAGTAATTTCTGTGTTAAAAAGCCCTCTAGGTTATTCTGATTCTCATGAATACTAAAATTTAGTACTAACACTTAAAAATATAGATGAATTAAACATAAAAATGAACTTAGAAACATTTGAAGAAGTAACAGGCAAAATTTCACCTGCTATTAGAAAAAAAATTTTTTTCACAGTGTAAAACACTGAAAAATAATGGAGGATGTGAATGTTTCAGATTACATAAAAACAAAACTTTCAAAATATTAAAATATCAAAATTGAAATAGGACAAATGTTTAAATATTAAGGCTCCCTGGTATCTCAGATGGTAAAGAATCTGCTTGCAATGCAGGAGACCTAGGTTTGATCCCTGGGTCAGAAAGATCCCCTGGAGAAGGAAATGGCAACCCATTCCAGTATTCTTGCCTGGAGAATTCCATGGACAGAGGAGCCTGGCGAACTGCAGTCCATGGGGTCGCAAAGAGTTGTACATGACTGAGCAGCTAACACAAATAGGCAAAATTTTGCCTTCTATTAGGAAAGACACTTTTCCCAGTGTAAAACACTGAAAAATAATGAGGATGTGAATGTTTCAGATTATATATAAACAAAACATTCAAGATGTTAAAATATCAAAAGTGAAACAGGAAAATACTTTAATATTATAAAGAACTATGTTCTTAATATTAAAGAGCAGTTAACATATCAGTAAGGAATAAAAAGAAAAACTAAAGAAAAACAGGAAAAGAGTACCATGTACTGTACTTTAAAAAATAATTCTAATTTAATAAAAAATATAAAAGAGATTCACATCCATGTTCTTAGTTTGCTTAGTTCATCAGAATGTGAAAACAGAACACAATTTTAATAACATGCACACTACTGTAAGAAACTTACAGATTTTCCAGGGTTTATGTTTTGAAAGGTGGAAATTTTTAAAGCGTTATTAAAATCAGTAGAAAATTTGCATTTTTTTATGGTGAGTGGAAAGAATCCTCTCTTATAAGTTAGAAATTATGTTGCTAGTGATTGTTCTGCTGTTTGATAACAAGTAATTACCTCATATTAGCTCCCAAATTCTTCCTTAGTTAGCTTAGATCAGTGGTGTTCAATCTTTAGCATGCATCAAATCATCAGAATCATTTGGGTCTCTTGGAAATTGTGTAGATTTTAGGAGGAGACACCACAGGTTCCAATTAAGCATTTCTGTGGATGTGCTCCCAATATTTGAATTTCTAATGATTTTCCAGGTGATGCTGGCTCTGCTGGACTGGGAATATATTTTGAGGACAGCTGGCTTTAATGATCATTAGTTAGATTCAGGGTTTTATACCTCTTACATCCCATGGCCTAACAACAAGTAGATAAAGAGAGAGAGGAAAGAGAAGAGCATCCTCACTGTCTAGCCTAGAACATAATACAGACATTTTAAAAAAGTTAAAGTTGTATATATACTATATAGTATAGTTGCTATACAATATGTTATAAGTTACAGGTATGTCATACAGTAACTCATAATTTTTAAAGCTTATACTCCTTGTATAGTTTTTATAAAATATTGGCTATATTGTGAGGTATATCCCTGTAGCTTATTTTGTACCTAATAGTTTGTATGTGTTATTCCTCTACCCTTATTATTACCCCTCCCCACTTCCCTCTCCTGACTGGTGGCCACTAGTTTGTTCCCTGTATCTGTGAGTCTGCTGTTTTTGGGTTATGTCCACTAGTGTTTTTGTATTTTTTAATATTCTTCACATATGTGATATCATACAGGATTTGCTTTGACAGACTTAATCACTTAACATAATGCCCTCCAAGTTGATTCATGTTCTTAACAAATACAAAATTTAATTTTTTATGGCTGAAAAATATTCCTGTTGTGTGTATACCCTATTTTATATGTTCATTTAATTGTTTTGGACACTTAGTTTGCTTCTATGTCTTGGCAATTGTAAATAATGCTTCTCTGAACATTGAGTGCATGTATCTTTTTAAATTAGCTTTTTTGTTTTTGGATAGTCCTATGGTAGTTCTAGGGCTTCCCTGGTGGCTCAGAGTTTAAAGCGTCTGGCTGGAATGTGGGAGACCCGGGTTCAATCCCTGGGTTGGGAAGATCCCCTGGAGAAGGAAATGGCAACCCACTCCAGTACTCTTGCCTGGAGAATCCCATGGAGGGAGGAGCCTGGTAGGCTAAAGTCCATGGGGTCGCAAAGAGTTGGACACGACTGAACGACTTCACACACTCATGGTAGTTCTATTTTTAGTTTTGTGAGACCCCTGCATAATTTTCCACAGTGGCTGCATCATTTTAATTTCTCACTCACAGTAAATGAGGGTTCCTTTTCTACACATCCCTACCAACATTTGTTTTTTGTATTCTTTTTGATGATAGCCATCTGACAGTTGTGTGGTAATAGCTCATTGTGGTTTTGATTTGCATTTCCCGGATGTTTAGTGATGTTGAGCATCTCTTCAATGAATGATTATTGAATAAATGAACTCCTCAATCCCTGAAATCTCAAAAACTTTAGGAAGACTGGCCTGAAATATTCAAGCCTTTGTATGTTTCTTTATTAAATGTCTATCTCTCCAGTCTGTATAATTTTCTTTTCTTCTCATAACTATAATTTTATTAGTTTAAGCTGGATGTAGAAAAGGCAGAGGAACCAGAAATCAAATTGCCAACATCTGCTGGATCATCAAAAAAGCAAGAAAGTTCCAGAAAAATATCTACTTTTGCTTTATTGACTATGCCAAAGCCTTTGACTGCGTGGATCACAACAAACTGTGGAAAATTCTTAAAGAGTTGGGAATACCAGACCATCTGACCTGCCTCTTGAGAAATCTGTATGCACATCAAGAAGCAACAGTTAGAACTGGACATGGAACAACAGACTGGTTCCAAATTGGGAAAGGAGTACGTCAAGGCTGTATATTGTCACCCTGCTTATTTAACTTGTATGCAGAGTACATCATGAGAAATGTTGGACTGGATGAAGCACAAGCTGGAATCAAGATTGCCGAGAGAAATACCAATAACCTCAGATATGCAGATGACACCACCCTTGTGGCAGAAAGTGAAGAGGAACTCAAAAGCCTCTTGATGAAGGTGAAAGAGGAGAGTGAAAAAGTTGGCTTAAAACACAACGTTCAGAAAACTAAGATCACGGCATCTGGCCTCATCATGTCATGGAAAATAGATGGGGAAAGAGTAGACAGTGACAGATCTTTTTTCTTTGGGATGCAAAATCACTGAAGATGGTGACTGCAGCCATGAAATTAAAAGACACTTACTTCTTGGAAGAAAAGCTATGACCAACCTAGACAGCATATTAAAAAGCAGAGACATTACCAACAAAGGTCCGTCTAGTCGAAGGTTTTTTTTTTTTTTCCAGTGGTCATGTATGTATGTGACAGTTGGACTATAAAGAAAGCTGAACGCCGAAGAATTGATGCTTTTAAACTGTGGTGTTGAAGAAGACTCTTGAGAGTCCCTTGGACTGCAAGGAGATCCAACCAGTCCATCTTAAAGGAAATCAGGCCTGAATGTTCTTTGGAAGGACTGATGCTGAAGCTGACACTCCAATACTTTGGCCACTTGATGTGAAGAACTGACTCATTGGAAGAGACGCTGATGCTGGGAAGGATTGAAGGCGGGAGGAGAAGGGGACAACAGAGGATGAGATGGTTGGATGGCCTTACTGACATGATGGACATGAGTTTGAGGAGGCTCTGGGAGTTGGTGAGGGCAGGGAACCTGGCGTGCTGTTGTCCATGTGGTTGCAAAGAGTCGGAGATGACTGAGCGACTCAACCGAACCAAACTGAACAGTATCATTAACATTTGGTGTCTGTTTCTTTTTGTATTAGTTTAATTAATGAAATACTTCCTAAGGGCAAGACGGAGCAGTTTATATGTATTTTATATTCTCCTTTATGTCTACTAAATATCCCTCACTTTGTAGGAGCTTTTAATATAAAGTTTGCTGAATTATTTGGGCTTCCCTGGTGGCTCAGTGGGTAAAAAAATCTGCTTGGAATGCACGAAATTCAGAAGATGTGGGTTTGATCACTGGGTCAGGAAGATCCGCTGCTGGAAGGCTTGGCAACTCCATGAATACTCCTGTATTCACGCCTGGAGAAGTCCATGGACAGAGCAGCCTGCTGGACTACAGTCCCTGGGGTCTCAAAGAGTTGGACACTACTGAAGTGACTCAGCAAAGGGACATGCTGAATCATTTACTTGTGAACAGATTTACATTCTTTGGAAATGTCCTATATCTGTGTCAGTACTCTTCACCTTGTTGCCTGCTTTCTTCACTTGATTTCTGAAACTGCTACTGCTCTTACTCTCTCTATGTGGCCTTAAGTGAATTAATCACTGCAGAGTGGAGAGACACATCTTGCGGACAAATAAACGTATTATGATTAGACACTTGTGTCTCTGGTTGCTGCAGCCATAGTGTGTAGCTGTGGTTATTTACTAAATGACACTCTAGTGTCCTGAAAGAGTTTCTAGGCTTCAAAACAACTTCACTGCTTACCATGAAGAGATTTACACATAGGAGTTTGGTCCAACTGCACTGGTAATAGAAGCAATACATCTTTCAGGCTTAAGTCCAGTACATTGCAGAGTTCTTCCATTAACAAAAATTCAAAAACCTGAGTGAGCCCCAAACAGAGGCATTTAATGCTATCTAATGATTATTTAGTAATAAAGTGGATTAGTTCCTTTATAATAGTATAGTATAAAATTGCTTTTTTTAAACTGTAAGAAATGATTAAAACTACCTAAATGTTAAACCGTAAGTAATTCATGGTAACTGGGGAATTTGTCCTTGATGTTGCTGAATTATTTGGGCTTCCCTTGTGGCTCAGTGCATAAAAAATCTGCCTGCAATGCATGAAATTCAGAAGATGTGGGTTTGATCGCTGGGTCAGGAAGATCCCCTGCTAGAGGGCGTGGCAACTCCATGAATACTCCTGTATACATGCCTGGAGAAGTCCATTTGCTGGAAACGCTCTTTCCGTTGATCTTCATTCACCTCAAACATCCCACCTCCACACTTTCCCCTTCACTTGTTATTGCTTTACTGCAATTATTTTTTCTGTAATATAGACAACTGTTCAAGATGATTTATCTTGTTCATTTGATTTCTTGTTTATATTTAGTCTACCTCACTGAAATAGTTGCTCCATCAAAAAATGTCCTTCTGTCCCTTACTCTCTTTTGCATCTTTTGTGCTTAGGAGACAGTGTGGCTCCCATTTTTGAATTATTTGAATAAAAGAATCCACTGGGCACTCTGTGTATGCAATACCAGTAGTATTCAGAATGAAGTGTAATAACCAGGGTCTCAGAAACTCCTCCTGGACTATATAGAAACACATATTTGTAAGATAATTAATTTCTCAACCTTCAATTTCCAGTTGTGATTTTCTATACAGTTTCCTTGCTTGATAAACTTCTGGTATTTGCCAGTTCATCTTCCTGACTTTGCCTTTCACAATCTCCTATTCTACACAAAGGAAAATAAAAAGGCAAACTTCTCCTCTCTTCTGAATCTTTTTAGGATTCATTCCCCAATCTTTAAAAATCTCCAGAATATCAATCAAAGGCTTAATTCCTCAGGGAGTCCTTTGAACACTTTCTAAAGAGATGTTGGAGGGGTTGATGTCTTATTTCATAGAGGCAATATTCTGAATCATCTCCTCCTTCCTCCTTCCACCTTCCCTCCTCTTTCTATTGTATCCAGAAATAAGTAAGTGAAAATATTGACTTATTGTTAGTAAGTTTATTTGATGATTTAAGCCTTTTATCCTGAAGAAAAATCTTCACTGGCTGGTTGGCTTGACAATGAGGATTGCTTTTTATAATTAGATTTTAATTAAATATATTTGCATATCTTTTATTTTTTTATTTTTTATTTTTATTATTATTATTTTTTACTTTATTTTACTGTACAATACTGTATTGGTTTTGCCATACATTGACTTGAATCCACCACGGGTGTGCATATCTTTTCTTTAAAACAAATGAAATAAGTATGTTACTTGACAGTATTAATGATAATATATTTAAAGCACATATAGCATATATAGACTGACAGAAAAATATATCTTTTGCCATTTTTATACTAATGGAAAATTGTTAGTGGTTCAAGTGTGCTAAGGATCATATAGTTTTCCAGTTTAGTAGAACAAGTTTGAAATTATTGTGCAAATACTCATAATGTGATCAACATAAAATTAATATCTCACCATAAAATGCACTTGGATAGAAGAAAAATGAAGAGAAAGTTTATCTTTCACTTAGAAAATTGAGATTTATTACCTCTTTCCTCATTTTTAGGCTAGTAGTTCAGTTCTTTTACCTAAGGGTTGTAAAAGATTATGAGGCAAAAATACTGGAGTGGGTAGCCATTCCCTTCTCCAAGGGATCTTCCTGACCCAGGGATATAACCTGGGTCTTCTGCACTGCAGGTAGATTCTCTACCTTCTGAGCCACCAGGGAAGCTTCCCTTCCCCCGATTCTACTTAGATAAACACTTATTCAGATATACCCTATCTTAAGGTGTAACTCACATAGAAACAAAGAAATCTTATTAAGAGAAAATTTTGAAAAGTGTATTGCTTCAATAGATTTATCTTTCAAAGCTTCAAATTCCTGAGATGGATAGGTTTCTATTTCAAATTCTTAAAATATAAAAGTTGGATTTACTTTCCATAATTGTGTGCCAATATAAATCGCTGACATTTATTGTGTGCTTTGTCTCTGTTGCACACAAGTCTAAGTACTTAGCTCATTTAATCCTCATAATAGTTGATTCTGTTATGGTGGGTGCTGTTTATTTTCTCATTTCACATACTGTGACACTGAGGCCAAGAGGGAGACTAAGTATTAATACTTTATTCACCATTAATAAATGTGGAAGCCAGAATCCAAACTACAAATGTGGATTCAGAATTTTAACCGATATAGGAAAAAAACAGAATGAGATTTTAAGATGTTGAGAAGAAAACCAAAAGATATTATGAAACAACTGTGACATTCATCAGTAGTCCATTATATTATTATCTATGAATAGTATATTTGTTGTTGTTCAGTTGCTAAGTCATGTTTAACTCTTTGTAACCCCATGGACTGCAGCATGCTGGGCTTCCCTGTCTTTTACTGTCTCCAGGAGTTTTCTCAGATTCATGTCCATTAAATTGATGATACTATCTAGCCATCTCATCCTCTGCTACCCTCTTCTCCTTTTGTTTTCTGTTTCCCAGCATCAGGATCTTTTCCAGTGAGTCACCTCTTTGCATCAGGTGGCAAAGTGTTGGAGCTTCAGCTTCAGCATCAGTCTTTCCAATGAATATTCTGTTCAAGATCGATTTCCTTTAGGATTGACTGGTTTGATTTCCTTATAGTCTTCTCTGGCACCACCATTCAAAAGCATTGGTTTTCTTAACTTGGCACTCAGCCTTCTTAATGGTCCAAAAGTGAAAGAGGAGAGTGACAAAGTTGGCTTAAAGCTCAACATTCAGAAAACTAAGATCATGGCATCCGGCCCCATCACTTCATGGCAAATAGTTGGGGAAACAATGGAAACAGTGGCTGACTTCATTTTTCTGGGCTCCAAAGGTCCGTTTAGTCAAGGCTGTGGTTTTTTCAGTAGTCATGTATGGATGTGAGAGTTGGACTATAAAGAAAGCTGAGCGCCAAAGAATTGATGCTTTTGAACTGTGGTGTTAGAGAAGACTCTTGAGAGTCCCTTGGACTGCAAGGAGATCCAACCAGTTCATCCTAAAGGAGATCAGTCCTGGGTGTTTATTGGAAGGACTCATGTTGAAGCTGAAACTCAGCTTTGTACTTTGGCCACCTGATGTGAAGAGCTGACTCATTTGAAAAGACCCTGATGTTGGGAAAGATTGAGGGCAGAAAGAGAAGGGGATGACAGAGAATAAGATGGTTGGATGGCATCACCAACTCAATGGACATGGGTTTGGTTGGATTTGGGGAGTTGGTGATGGACAGCGAGGCCTGGTGTGCTGCGTTCATGGGGTTGCAAACAGTCAGACACAACTGAGGGACTGAACTGAACTAAACTCATATCTCTACATGACTACTGGAAAAACCATAGATTTGACTATACAAACCATTGTTAGCAAAATGATGTCTCAACTTTTTAATATGCTATCTAGGTTTGCCATGCTTTTCCTCCCAAGGAGTAAGCATCTTTTAATTTTATGGCTGCAGTCACTGTCTGTGGTGATTTTGGAGCCTGAGAAAATACAGTCTGTCACTGCTTGCACTTTTCCCCCATCTATTTGCTGTGAAGTGATGGGACTGGATGCTATGATCTTGGTTTTTTGAATGTTGAGTTTTAAGCCAGCTTTTTCACTCTCCTCTTTCTCCCTTATCAAGAGGCTTTTTAGTTCCTTCTCACTTTCTGTCATTAGGGTAGTATCATCTGCATACCTTAGATTGTTAATATTTCTCCCAGCAATCTTGATTCCAGCATGTGCTTCATCCAGCCCAGCATTTCTCATGATGTACTCTGCATATAAGTTAAATAACCAGGGTGACAATATATAGCCTTGTCGTACTCCTTTCCCTATTTGGAACCAGTCAGTAGTTTCATGTATGATTATAGCTTTTGCTTCTTGACTTGCATACAGGTTTCTTAGGAGACAGATAAGGTGGTCTGGTATTCCCATCTATCTAAGAATTTTCCACAGTTTGCTGGGATCTGCACAGTCAAAGGCTTTTGTGTAGCAAATGAAGCATATGTAGATGATTTTCTGAAATTCCCTTGTTTTTTCTATGATCCAACAAATTTTGGCAATTTGATCTCTGGTTCCTCTGCCTTTTCTAAACCCAGGTTGTACATCTGGAAGTTCTTGGTTCATGTACTGCTGAAGCCTAGCTTGAAGGATTTTATGCATAACATTACTCAAAATGAGTGCAATTGTACAGTAGTTTGAATGTTCTTTGGCATTGCTCTTCTTTGGGACTGGAATGAAAACTGACCTTTTCTAGGTGTATACAGTATTTTATCTACATGACATGGTATTCTAATACCGTTATGTGGTTTCTTCATAAGCAAAGCAAGCAGGGACCCCTATAGGTTCTACTTTTGGGTTCTGGAAAACTTTCTCTTTGTTATATGGTATTCTTTATTCAGTCTTTTTAATTTTGCATTCCTGCTTCTTTGTTTGAAGATTTTATTATGAATCACAAAGTGTTATCAGATGCTACGTATGCCTTTGTTTAATATTCAGTGTTGAACATGCAGCTGTTAGCCTTGGAAAGTCTGTAGGATGACACCACCATTTCTCTCTCTCTCACCTCCCATCCTCTCTGTCTCCCTCTTTCTTGTCAACTCAACACTTTGTACATTCTTGGCTAATGGATTGCATTTTCTTTACATAATTAATACTCCTTGTGAACTGTGTTTAACTTAAGAGTCATTTAGAACTCCTCTTGATTACCCAGCAGTGGCTTTGTCATTGGAATACTGATTTGGAGTAGTATCTAATGTAATGTGCTGTGCTTAGTCATGTCTAATTCTTTGTGACCCCTTGGACTGTGGCCTGCCAGGCTCCTCTGTCCATGGGGATTCTCCAGGCAAGAATACTAGAGTGGGCTGCCATGCCCTTCTCCAGGGGATCTTCCCAACCCAGGGATGGAACCCAAGTCTCCCACATTGCAGGTGGATTCTTTACCAGCTGAGCCACAATGGAAGCCACCAGTGGAATACTGTGCCACTCCCAATTATGCATTCTTAGGGCAGTGATAGCATTAAGAGTAATGTTATTTAATACTTTATTATTGTCACTCTATTTTGTGCATTCAGGCAGAAGGATATGAATGCAAAATTTGTCTTCACCATCAGAAATACATCATTCAAATCTCAACTTCACTTCTCAGATTCCAAACTTGTTTATCTGTTAAGAATAATTATTGTTACCTGGTTGCAAAGAGTCGGACATGACTGAGCGACTTCACTTTCACTTTTCACTTCCATGCATTGGAAAAGGAAATGGCAACCCATTCCAGTATTCTTGCCTAGAGAATCCCAGGGATGGGGGAGCCTGGTGGGCTGCCGTCTATGGGGTCGCATAGAGTCGGACACGACTGAAGTGACTTAGCAGCAGCAGCAGCAACAAAGTTATTAGGAAATTAAAACAAAATAACATATGCACTCATTAAATATGAAATCACCTCTTTCAGTGATATATGACTAAGAAGAAAGCCACATAAATGAAACAATAAACTTTTATGTTAACATAGCCTCTTGTAAAATAAATTTATTTTAATGTTACACAAAAATGGTAACAATATATGAGATGCTTACAGAGCAAGAGTCTTTTTGTTTGAAATAAAGACAGTCTGGCAATGATAGAGTCTCTTCTTTTGTTTGGATTAGTTAATTCCATTTTCAGGAACACTGAACTCTATAAATGTTAGTGCAGCTATTTGTTTGTCTTTGAATGAGGTACTTGACCAATCTGGATTTCAGTTTTTTTATCCTCAAAGAGAAATACACCTTCAAATGTAAAATTCTATCCAGTAGTTAATCACTGTGGCAGAACTCGGAATTTCTAAGATGCAAAATCTCCATCTAGTGGCAGTTTAAGTCAGGCACATCACATTTGCTACCAGGTGAGCTTCCCTGGTGGCTCAGAGGGTCAAGCGTCTGCCTGCAGTGGAGACCTGGGTTCGATCCCTGGGTTGGGAAGCTCCCCTGGGGAAGGAAATGACAACCCACTACAGTATTCTTGCCTGGAGAATCCCATGGAGAGAGGAGCCTAGTAGGCTACAGTCCACGGGGTCGCAAAGAGTTGGACACAACTGAGCGACTTCACTTTCACTTTTACTACAGCTAGAAAACTTCTGGCATACGCATAGGTCCTTCTCT
Source organism: Capricornis sumatraensis (assembly GCF_032405125.1). NCBI lineage: Eukaryota > Metazoa > Chordata > Mammalia > Artiodactyla > Bovidae > Capricornis > Capricornis sumatraensis. Next base: position 36,956,658 of record NC_091075.1, on the reverse strand, counting down.
CCTGGGTTCTTTCTTACTAATTGTTCTATCAAATTAACAGTATATAAATCAGTATAAATTCAGCATCAGTTAGTTATTCCTTATAGTGGACATTGATGCAGGATCATAGACTTACAAGAAGACAACTTAGTAAATTTATTAGTAAAGTTTAAGTTCTTTTTTTTTAAGAAACAGGCTGAATTTATTACATCACTTTGTTGTAATAAGTTACATAATTCCTCCTAAAATGAATAAAATTTTAAATTAAAGAACAAATTAAGAAATAAAATTTACTTTAATATACTTATTAATTATGGCTTGAGAGTAAATCTATTAATTGTCTTATCATTAGACATTTTTACAAATTTAAAATTTATCTTGATGTAATCTAAAGTAATTTCAATCTGATAATATAACAGAGACTTTTATTACTAAAATATACATCAGTCATGACTTTTCCCACTGGATTCTAAAAATTGTTCTGATTTATGAATTACAATATCTAGAATTTAGAATCATAAAAATTAGAACAATGTATATTATTCATTCAGGTTCAGTGATCACATTGGCAAATATAAGTGGAAGAAAGAAACTTATTATCATATTTCTAAATTTATGTAATGAACAGACTTCATTCTCAGGTATGTTTTTGCTCTCTTTTTTATAAAGGACACTACATCTGTTTGTGGCAATAATCCATAGGACATTATTTTTACCTTCCTATTTATGGGACAATACTGAATCTCAGTTCAGTCAGTTTAGTCGCTCAGTCGTGTCCGACTCTTTGCGATCCCATGAACTGCAGCACGCAAGGCCTCCCTGTCCATCACCAACTCCAGGAGTTTACTCAAACTCACATCCATCGAGTCGGTGATGTCATCCAGCCATCTCATCCTCTGTCGTCCCCTTTCCTCCTGCCCCCAGTCCCTCCAGGCATCAGAGTCTTTTCCAATGAGTCAACTCTTCACATGAGGTGGCCAGAGTATTGGAGTTTCAGCTTTAGCATCAGTCCTTCCAATGAACACCCAGGACTGATCTCCTTTAGAATGGACTGGTTGGATCTCCTTGCAGTCCAGGGGACTCTCAAGAGTCTTCTCCAACACCACAGTTCAGAAGCATCAATTCTTCAGCACTCAGCTTTCTTCATAGTCCAACTCTCACATCCATACATGACCACTGGAAAAACCATAACCTTGACTAGACAGACCTTTGTTGGCAAAGTAATGTCTCTGCTGCTTTTGAATATGCTATCTAGGTTGGTCATAACTTTCCTTCCAAGGAGTAAGTGTCTTTTAATTTCGCTGAATCTAGTTTGTTACTAACTTTGAAATAGAAAAAAAAATGATATTCAGAATGACATTTAATTGTCAGATGTGTGTGTATTGTACATTTCACAGATTGTATGCTTGTATTTTAATAAATTAGAGGGCCTCACAGAATTCTATTTCCTCCTGAGTTTTATGAATGGATAAGCAGTTCAAGAAATATAACATGCATGGACATATTATGAAGCAATGTCATTGAAGAATGTGACCACTATATACTGAGTTCAAAAACAACACTTAGAAAAAAGAACAAATCTAAGATTCTGTTTTTAAAGCAATTCTAACGGATTATGTGCTTCACGGCAACATATAAGTAAATGGAAATTGGTATATTCTCAATATGCTGGTATTTGCATTATAAGGAACATGACTATTAATAAATCAGTATTTAAAACAAAAGCATGGCAGTAATGATTTGCAGATATGCTCATTTCTCCACCCTCCGCCCCATCCCCCTGCCTTAGCAAACCAATACTGACTGGCGGTTTATTGGCCTCACATTCCTATTTGGACGAACTATATATTGACATATTTGATCCTGTATTACTCTCTGTGCTTATTTGTATTTTCAGGTGTTTATATTACTTATGTTTTGTACACAGATCCATACATACACATATTTATGAACAGTGAGTATAGTAACTTTTAAATTAATCTCTTAATCTGTTTTTTAATTTGTATTTCAAAATTTCTTTTCCTCCAGTTTTTGTATCATCTTACATTGACGTATAAGTTTCTTTTTCTTATTTATATTAGTGACTGTGACCATGACCTGTTCTATGCAGTACTGTAAGAAAAACTGTAAAGTGATGGAATTTACAACATACAGTAGGAACAAGATATGCTACCAGCTTTATACACATTGTGCACTATGATCAATATTTTTCCTATGAGGCATCATATGATCTTTTATTTCAAAAATGATGACAAAAAGCTACTGGCAAAGAAATAGTAAATTTGAATTGATATATATGAACATGAATTTCCTCTAATAGAAGCCTTATTATATAGTCTGCATACAAAGAGAAAAACTAAAAATATCTTTTGCTATTATTATTAGTTTCAAACTTTCAAGTTAAGAATTGGCTTCTTCCATCAGTTTAAAAGACAGGTTTTTTTGAATGAAGTTGTTCAGTCACTACGGTGTGTCTGACTCTTTGCGACCCCATGAACTGCAGCACGCCATGCTTCCCTTTCCTTCGCTGTTTCCAAGAGTTTGTTCAAACTCATGTCCATTGAGTCAATGATGGCATCCAACCATCTCATCTTCTGTCATCCCCTTCTCCTCTTGCCCTCAACCTTTGCCAGCATCAGGGTCATTTCCAATGAGTTGGCTCTTTGCATCAGGTAGTTTTGATACTTTGCATCAAAGTATTGGCAAGTCAGCTTCAGCATCAGTCCTTCCAATGAATATTCAAGATTGATTTCCTTTAGGATTGATTGGTTTTATCTATTTGCTGCCCAAAGGACTCTCAAGAGTTTTATCCAAAACCACAGTTCAAAAGCATCAATTCTTCAGGGCTCAGCCTTCGTTATGGTCCAGCTCTCCCATCTGTACATGACTACTGGAAAAACTATAGCTTTGACTATATGAAGCTTTATCAGCAAACTGATGTCTCTGCTTTTTAACATGCTGTTTAGCTTTGTCATAGCTGTTCTTCCAAGGAGCAAGCATCTTTAATTTTGTGACTGTAGTCACCATCTGCAGTGATTTTGGAGCCCAAGAAAATAAAATGTCAGTGTTTCCGCTTTTTCTTCATCTATTTGCTATGAAGTGATGGGACTGGATGCCATGATTTTCATTTTTTAAAGTTGAATTTTAAGCCAGCTTTCACTCTCCACTTTCACCTTCATCAAGAGGCTCTTTAGTTCCTCTTTACTTTCTGCCATAATGGTGGTGTCATCTGCATATCTGAGGTTATTGATATTTCTCCCAGCAGTCGTGATTCCAGCTTTTGATACATTCAGTCTGGCAATACGCGTGATATACTCTGCATAGAAGTTAAATAAGCAGGGTGACAATATAAAGTATTGTTATACTCCTTTTCCAGTTTTGAAATAGTATACTATTCCATGTCTGGTTCTAGTTGTTGCTTCTTGACCTGCATACAGGTTTCTTAGGAGACAATAAAGGTAGTTTGGTTTTCCCTTCTATGTAAGAATTTTCCATAGTTTGTTATGTGATACACTCAGAGTCTTAATGTAGTCAGTGAAGGAGAAGTAGATGTGTTTTTGGAATTCCCTTGCTTTTGCTATGATTCAGAGGATGCTGGCAATTTTATCTTTGGTTGTTCTGCTTTCACTACTGCTAAAGCCTAACTTGAAGGATTCTGAGCATTACCTTGCTAATATGTGAAATGAGTGTAATTATGCTGTAGTTTGAACATTCTTTGACATTGCCTGGTTTGGGATTGGAGTGAAACTGACCTTTTCCAATTCTGTGGTCACTGCTGAGTTTTCCAAATTTACTGCCATGTCAGTTCAATTGTGCAGTTGTGTCTGACTCTTTGCGACCCCATGGACTGTAGCACACCGGGCTTCCCTGTCCATCACCAACTCTCAGAGCCTACTCAAACCCATATCCATTGCATCAGTGATGCCATCCAACCATCTCATCCTCTGTCATACCCTTCTCCTCCTGCCTTCAATCTTTCCCAGCATCAGGGTCTTTTCCAATGAGTCAGCTCTTCAGATCAGGTGGCCAAAGTATTGTAGTTTCAGCTTCAGCATCAGTCCTTCCAATGAATCTTAAGGACTTATTTGCTTTAGGATTTGCAGGTTGGATCTTCTTGCAGTCCAAGGGACTCTCAAGAATCTTCTCCAACACTACAGTTCAAAAGCTTCAATTGTTTGGCGCTCAGCTTTCTTTGTAGTCCAACTCCCACATCCACACATGACTACTGGAAAAACCATAGCTTTGATAGGCAGATCTTTATTGGTAAAGTAATGTCTCTGCTTTTTAATATGCTATCTAGGTTGGTTATAGCTTTTCTTCCGAGGAGCAAGTGTCTTTTAATTTCATGGTGCCAGTCACCTTCTGCGGTGATTTTAGAGACAAATAAATAAAGTCTCTCACTGTTTTCTTTGTTTCCCCATCTATTTGCCATGAAGTGATGGGACCGGCTGCCACAATCTTAGTTTTCTGAATGTTGAGTTTTAAGTCAACTTTTTCACTCTCCTCTTTCACTTTCATCAAGAGGCTCTTTGGTTCTTCTTCGCTTTCTGCCATAAGGATGGTGTCATCTGCATATCTGAGGTTATTGATATTTCTCCCGGCAATCTTGATTCCAGCTTGTGCTTCTTCCAGCCTGGCATATTCACATGATGTACCCTGCGTATAAGTTAAATAAGCAGGGTGACAATATACAGCCTTGACGTACTCCTTTTCCTGTTTGGAACTAGTCTGTTGTTCCATATCCAGTTCTATCTGTTCCTTCCTGACCTGCATACAGATTTCTCAAGAGGCAGGTCAGGTGTTCTGGTATTCCCATCTCTTTCAGAATTTTCCACAGTTTATTGTGATCCACACAGTCAAAGGCTTTGGCATAGTCAATAAAGTAGAAGTAGATGTTTTTCTGGAACTCTCTTCCTTTTTTGATGTTCCAGCAGATGTTGGCAATTTGATCTCTGGTTCCTCTGCCTTTTCTAAATGCAGTTTGAACATCCAGAAGTTCACGGTTCATGTAGTGTTGAAGCCTTGCTTGATGAATTTTGAGCATTACTTTACCAGTGTGTGAGATGAGTGCAGTAGTTGTGAGGTAGTTTGAACATTCTTTTGCATTGCCTTTCTTTGGGATTGGAATGAAAACTGACCTTTTTAGTCCTGTGGCCACTGCTGAGTTTTCCAAATTTACTGGCATATTGAATGTAGCACTTTCATAGCATCATCTTTTAGGATTTGAAGTAGCTCAACTGGAATTCCATCACCTCCACTAGCTTTGTTCGTATTGATGCTTCCCAGGGAGGCCTGGCGTGCTGCAATTCATGGGTTCGCAAAGGGTTGGACACAACTGAGTGACTGAACTGAACTGAACTGAAGGCCCACTTGACTTCACATTCCAGCAGGTCTGTCTCTAGGTGAGTGATCATACCATCGTGGTTGTCTGGGTCATGAAGATCTTTTTTGTACAGTTCTTCTGTATATTCTTGCCACCTCTTCTTAATATCTTTTGCTTCTGTTAGGTCCATATGATTTCTGTCCTTTATTGTGCCCATCTTTTCATGAAATGTTGCCTTGGTGTATCTGATTTTCTTGAGCTCTCTAGTCTTTTCCATTCTATTGTTTTCCTCTATTTCTTTGCATTGATCACTGAGGAAGGCTTTCTTATTTTTCCTTGGTATTGTTTCTAACTCTGCTTTGAAATGGGCATATCTCTCCTTTTCTCCTTTGCCTTTAGCTCCGCTTCTTTTCTCAGCTATTTGAAAGGCCTCCTTAGACAACAGTTTTGCCTTTTTGCATTTCTTTTTCTTGGGGATGGTCTTGTTCACTGCCCCCTGTACAATGTCACAAACCTCTGTCCATAGTTCTTTAGGCACTCTGACTATCAGTTCTAATCCCTGGAACCTATTTGTCACTTCCTGTATATAATCATAAGGGTCATACCTGAATGGTCTAGTATTTTGCTACTTTCTTCAATTTAAGTCTGAATTTGGTAATAAGGAGTTCATGATCTGATCCACAGTCAGCTGGGGCTTGTTTTTGCTGAGTATATAAAGCTTCTCCATCTTGTCTGCAGTATGGTTCAGGATTTTTAACAACCTCATCTTTTAGGAGTTTAAATAGCTCAGCTAGTATTCCATCATCTCTACTAGGTTTGTTTGTAATAAAGCTTCTTAAGGACCTCTTGACTTTGCATTTCAGGATGTCTGGCTCTAGGTGAGTGACCACACCACTGTGTTTATCTGGGTCAGTAAGACTTTTTTTTTTTTTTTTTCAGAGTTCTTCTGTGTATTCTTTCCACCTCTTAATATCTTCTGCTTCTGTTAAGTCCTTGATGTTTCTGTCCTTTATTTTGCTAATCATGCATGAAATGTTCCCTTGGTATGTCTAATTTTTTTTTGCAAGAGATCTGTAGTCTTTCCCATTCTGCTGTTTTCCTCTCTATCTTAGCATTGTTCACTTAAGAAGGCTTTCTTTTCTCACTTTGCTATTCTCTGGACCTGTACATCAGTTGGCTATATCTTTCCCTTTCTCCTTTGCCTTTTAATTCTCTTCTTTTCTCAACTATTTGTAAGCCCTCCTCAGACAACCACTTTACCTTCTTTCATTTCTTTTTTTTGGTGATGGTTTTGATTATTACCTCCTGTACAATGTTGCAAACATCCATCCATTGTTCTTCAGACAGTCTGTCTATGAGAACTTATCCCTTGAATCTATTTATCACTTGTACTGTAGAATTATAAGGCCATTTGATTTAGGTCATACCTGAATGGCCTAATGGTTTCCCATACTTTCTTGAATTTAAGTCTAAATTTTGCAGTAAGTACTTGATGATCTGAGACACAGTCTTGCTTTTGCTGAGTATATAAAGTTTTCCTCATGTTTGGCTGCAAAGAATATAATCAGTGTGATTTTGGTGTTTATCATTTGATGATGCATAGAGGAGCCTGGAGGGCTACAGTCCATGGGGTCGCAAAGAGTCAGACATGACTGAGCGACTTAATACACACACACACACACACACACACACACACACACACGATGATGTCCGTATGTAGAGTTGTCACGTGTTTGCTATGACCAGTGTGTTCTCGTGACAAAACTCTGGTAGCCTTTTTTTCTTCTTCATTTTATCCTCCAAGGCCAAACTTGCCTGTTACTCCAGTTATCTCTTGACTTTCTACTTTTGCATTCCAATATCCCCTATGATGAAAAGAACATCTGCTTTTGGTATTAGTTCTAGAAGGTCTTGTACATCTTCATGGAACTGGTCAACCTCAGCTTTTTCGGCATTAGTGATTGGGACATAGACTTGGATTCCTGTGATGTTGAATGGTTTGCCTTGGAAATAAGCCTAGATCATTCTGTCATTTTTGAGATTGCACCTAAGTAGTGTATTTCAGACTCTTTCGTTGACTATGCTGCTAAGTCACTTCAGTTGTGTCCGACTCTGTGTGACCCCATAGATGGCAGCCCACCAGGCTCCCCCGTCCCTGGGATTCTCCAGGCAAGAACACTGGAGTGGGTTGCCATTTCCTTCTCCAATTTTGTTGACTATGAGGGCTACTCCATTTCTTCTAAGGTTTTTTGCCCACTGTAGTAGATATAGTGGTCATCTGAATTAATTTTGCTCCTTCCAGTTCATTTTAGTTCACTGATTCCTAAAATGTTGATATTCACTTTTGCCATCTCTTGCTTCACCATGTCTAATTTACCTTAATTCACGGACCTAACATTCCAGGTTCATATGCAGTATTGCTCTTTTCGGCATCAGACTTCACTTTTACCACCAGACACATCCACAAATGAGCTACATATCCGCTTTGGTCCAGCTGCTTCATTCTTTCTGGAGCTGTTAGTAATTGCTCTCTGCTCTTCCTCAGTATCATATCGCACATCTTCTGACCTTGGGGGGTCTTCTTCCCGTGTCATATCTTCTTTGCCTTTTCATACTTTTCATTAGGTTCTCCAAGCAAGAGTACTCAACTGGTTGGCATTCCCTTCTCCAATGGACCACATTTTGTCAGACCTCTCCACCTGTTGGTCTTGGATGGCCCTGCACAGCATGGCTCATAACTTCCTTGAGTTACTCACAGCTGTGATCCATGTGATCATTTTGGTTATCTTTCTGCGATGTGGTCTTTGTTCTGGAGGCTGCGGGATTTTAGTTCCTTCTTCCTGATGGGAAGGACTGGTTGCAGGGAAAACTGAATTTTGTTCTGGTAGGCAGGGCCATCATCAGTAAACCTTTAATTCAATTGTCTGCTGATGGGTGGGGCTCTGCTCCCTCTCTGTTAGTTGTTTGGCCTGATGTAGGGCTACTGATGACCTCCAAAAAGGACTTATGCCAACACTGGCCTCCTGGTACTGCAGCTGCCCTGTTATCCCACTGTTTTGGATGATAGTAATTGTTTGAGAAAAGATTTAATTTGAAAACACACTTGGAGACTTTTTCACTTACATAAAATACTTTGTGATATTTCTGTAGTTACCTGCCCAATAAATCTTAAATTGGTTTTGAAAGATAAAAGAGGGGGAAAAAAAAAAAAAAAAAGACTTCATTACAGACAAGAAAGATCTTTTCCACCCTCTGCTGGTAAATCTGCACAACTGCAGGTTGTTATGAACTTAGTCGTTACCTTTCTAGTAAAAAAATTAAAATATGAAGCAAATCCACTTATTTTAATATTTAGAAAGCAAATAAGCTGTTTTAAAAGTGTCTCAATGAAGCATTAATGTGATCTGAGGAAATATAAACCAACTTGTTTGGTTCTTTTACTAGCCTTGGAAAGAATTTTATAGTAGCATTAATTTATTATTAATGAGAAAAAGTCATAATGTCCCATGTTTTTAAGTCATATAACTCAGATTTATTAGCCAGCTATATAATCTGTGGTGGTTTATTGTTTGTATTATGGAAATACTAAAACATAAGAAGATTATCTAAGGCCTAGAACAAATCATTTGTATCTGAACTATCACTGATAACATTTATATTAATTATCAGATGGTAAAGGAATAATGAATTTTTTTTAGAAGGATAGAAGTACTTTTCAATATCCGAAATGAAATAGAATTTTAAGCTTTACAAAAGTAAATTTCAATTCATAAACATACACTTTGGACTAATGGTCACATGAAATATAATTTCATTGTTAAAAATATAGGTTCATGAAAAATACAAAGTCTTTATATTAATGTAGGGATTCTTAGTACTTCGGGAGGTCTCATTTTAAATACTTGGTGTTAAATATAAAATACTTGATTAGATTATTAAACACTCAGAATTCATTTTTGTATATGTCACATTTGGTCAAATTATTTTTATAAAAATCATTTTCTACATGTTGATTCTCTTTCAGAGGCAGCTGTTGTTATTAATTTTTTATACCTTTGGAATTAAGCACATTTACATTCCTATATCATTTAGCATTATGAAATTTTGATAGGCCATATATTTCTATACAGTTTCAAATTGAATTTTGTAAGGTTTAACTATAAAAGAAAGCATCAGTAATTCATGAATTCATTTTCATTGTTAAAACTTCATAATACATGTTACATTAATGCCCCATTGATGATAACCACCAATACAGAGGCATTCTTCAGGGATAATTCTGTTTCACACTTTGAAGTACATCCTTCCAGATTTTTTCCTATGCATTTACATACATATGAATCTATAGAATATTTACTTTCTAGAAGTTTTCATACTATATTTGTTATTTACATAAAATATATATAGCATATCACTTAAGTACTTGAGTTTTTAAATTTAACACCTTGGGAGGTTTTTGTCACATCATATCTTTTACCTTATATGTTTGTGTGTGTGTTAGTTGCTCAGTCGTGCCCGACTCTTTGCGACCCCATGGACTGCAGCCCTCCAGGCCCCTCTGTCCATGAGATTTTCCAGGCAAGGATACTGGAGTGGGTTGCCATTTCCTTCTCCAGGGGATCTTCCCAGCCCAGGCATCGAACCCGGGTCTCCTGCACTGCAGGCAGATTCTTTACCAACTGAGCTACAAGGGAAGCCCACCTTCTATGTTTAGCTCTTGTCTATTATACTGTGGAGTAGATAAGACTATATGTTATTTTTTAAGTCTCCTATTACTGGACATTTATATTATTTTTAACTATTATAAATGCATATTGAATGTTTCTATACATGTTTTCTTATGTTTCTTTGTGCAGATATGTGAGTAGTATTCTCGAGTAAATGCTAAGAAGTGAAATTCCTTAATTTGGTATTTTGATACATAATTTTCTTAAGTGATCTTACTTTGGACTCCTTTAAAACTGTCTATAAGTACTACTTCTTTCATTCAAATTTTATGTTATTTAGTATTGAAATGTTATGGGTGAAAAATAGTATCTGTGGTTTTCTTGGTTAATAATGGAGTTGAATATCTGTTCATATGTTGATTAGTGCTTTGTGTTTCCTCTTCCATGAAATTCCTCTCTATATTATTTACTACCTTTTTTTCCTATGTGTTGTCTGTTTCTTACTGGCTTGTAGGAGCTCATTCTATATTCTCTAATTACGAATGAGTTTGAATATGTTTTTATGTGTATTTTTATATTGAATATATATATATATAATTTCTATCTCTTCTGGGATTACATGTTCATATTCTGTGCCCATTTATTTTTCTGTTTGAATTGTCTTTTTCTTATTGGTTTATAAGAATTCTTTATATATTCCAGATAACAGTTCTTTACCTGTTTTATATGTTTCAAATATTTTTCCCAGTGCTTAGAAGGATCTTCAGTTGGTTGACTGGCATGGGATACAAAAGACCTGCCATTGTGTCATGGTGTCAGTAAGTGTTCCAGATTCCATGCGATTCATCTCAAGCTAGATGCCATTTTCAGCCACATCCTTGAATAGCTTTACCCCTGACCTCTCATGCTTTCTTTCCTTACCTTCTGCTGAGAGTAATTCTCTAGTGAATTGCTTGAACAAGAATTCCTTGCTTAGGCTCTGCTTTTAGGAAACCTAATCTAGGAGATTGTAAGTAATTTTTTCCTAAAATAATATTTTAAGACCAAGTCTCATTCTCCAATGTAGAAATAAGAAGTAATAAAATTTTCTTTATTAACAAGCATATATACTTTCAGATGTGTGCTGCCCTCTTTAAAATTGCATATTTATTATGACATTGTCATTGCTCAGCAAATTTATCAAGTTCTGTTTTAGAGAATCACATTCGGGATCTGAGGTAGTCTTTGAAAATTCATAATATTGTCAATTATTTGCTTAAGTCTAGATTATCTTGTTGAAAATGAAAAAAATAATACTGAATAATTGAACTCAATTATATGTGTGTGTGTGTGTGTGTGTGTGTATTAATTCCAAGCTGCAAGCTCATTAACATTTGAGTATTCTGGCCTCTAACTTTCCTTTCTGTCTTGACTAGAAATGAGAGTATTTGTCACAGTACTTTTGCCTAGAAAATCCCATGGGCGGAGGAGCCTGGTAGGCTGCAGTCCATGGGGTCTCTGAGAGCTGGACACGACTCAGTGACTTCCCTTTCACTTTTCACTTTCATGCATTGGAGAAGGAAATGGCTACCCACTCCAGTGTTCTTGGCTGGAGAATCCCAGGGACGGGGGAGCCTGGTGGGCTTCCGTCTATGGGGTCGCACAGAGTCGGACACGACTGAAGCGACTTAGCAACAGTAGCAGCAGCAGACAGAATTAGAACTTCCAGCTGAGAGAGGTTTGGGAGATTTTAAGCTAAATTAAAATATATTTGACTGAAATAATATATGTATTGTTAATTTTTCTTGATAATTTATAGTTATTAAACATTTATCATATCCTAGACCCTGTTCTAAGTGCTTTTTTGGTGTTACTTATTAGATTATCACAAAATCTTTAGGACAATTGCAATTATTATCCTCAAGAAGCCTCAGGGAGTTTAAATAACTTTTAAAATCACCCTAAAGTCCCACAGCTCTTATATGTAGTGCTGAATTCACATTGAGATATTCTTGCATGAGAGTCTGCTTTCTTAACAGTACACATTCATTGTGTATAAATCCCAGAACATAAACTGTAGCATTAAGTATCAGTACCATTATTTACTTAAGCCTGGATCGTTTGTAGATATGACTTAGAGTTTTGTCTTTCACTACTAAATTCTGTCTAATCTCTGGTCAATATCTATTCTTTCTCTGTATGTTTCTGTTGTCTCTCTGTTGTCTCTTCTGGTCAGTGAAGAATTAAGATTATATCTGGCTAGGTTTCAAGATAACGTGTCTTTCTAAATATGTGTTATGGTCCCTGTCCTGCTGTTAATTCAGACAAGGAACTCATCTGCTTCCCTAAATCCTGCTAGAATAATCTCTTTGAAATGTATTCTCCTTCCCTATTGTAACGGTTTCTATTATTATGCAGTTGAGCACCACTTTCTACCTAGGATATTGATTTATTGATTTATAGGTCCAATCAGGGGTGATCTATCTCTGTCCACATGCTATTTTTAGGGTCAAATGCTTGTTTTTGATATAAACAAGCATTTCTGATGTAAGCAACTGCTTGTTTGTGTTATTTTTCTTGTTTATTGTTGAAAATAACTTACTGCTGTATTCAAGTGGCTAAATTATATGCAAATTTAGTAAATCTCTAATTAAACATATTCAGTCAGTTATACCATTTCTAACTCTTGCTATCTTTGGCTGACATTCTCATTCTCTTCCCTGTGACCAGTCAAATAACCCATTTGGTTCTGATTGCTCATCCTTTCAATGTATCTTGTATTGTGCTCACCATCCCTGCTGGTTGTAGTGGCCCTTGTCCATGTGTATGAGGATTTACGTGTTCCAGAAACCTGCATTAGCTCCCCATTCATTAAAAAAAAAATAATTAAACATTTTCAGTTCAGTTCAGTTTAGTTCAGTCGCTCAGTTATGTCTGACTCTTTGCAACCCCATGAATGGCAGCACGCCAGGCCTCCCTGTCATCACCAACTCCCGGAGTTCACCCAAACCCACGTCTGTCGAGTCGGTGATGCCATCCAGCCATCTCATCCTCTGTCATCCCCTTTCCTCCTGCCCCCAATCCCTCCTAGCATCACAGTCTTTTCCAATGACTCCACTCTTTGCATGAGCTGGCCAAAGTACTGGAGTTTCAGCTTTAGCATCATTCCTTTCAAAGAACACCCAGGATTGATCTCCTTTAGAATGGACTGGTTGGATCTCCTTGCAGTCCATGGGACTTTCAAGAGTCTTCTCCAACACCACAGTTCAAAAGCATCAATTCTTCGGTGCTCAGCTTTCTTCACAGTCCAACTCTCACATCCATACATGACCACAGGAAAAACCATAGCCTTGACTAGACGGACCTTTGTCGGCAAAGTAATGTCTCTGCTTTTAAATATGCTATCTATGTTGGTCATAACTTTCCTTCCAAGGAGTAAGTGTCTTTTAATTTCATGGCTGCAGTCACCATCTGCAGTGATTTTGGAGCCCCCCAAAATAAAGTCTTGACACTGCTTCCACAGTTTGCCCATCTATTTCCCATGAAGTGATGGGACCGGATGCCATGATCTTCGTTTTCTGAATGTTGAGCTTTAAGGACTACATTTAAAAATAGATTACACCATAGTTAAAGTAAAATTAGGAGTATGAGATTAACAGATATATACTACTATATATAAAATAGATGGAGACTTACTGTAAAACCTAGGGAATGATATTCAGTATCTTATAATAATTTAGTATCTTGTAATGTATACATAAATGTGTTTCTTTGCATTACTTTGCTGTACACCTGAAACTAATACATTATTGCAAATCAACTCTCCTTCAATTAAGAAAAAAAAGAGATTGAGATGTAAATTGCATGAACTTTGTAATAGAATCTGAGCTGGAGGCCTTTTCAGCTAAGCCATAACACCTATGAGGCCTCATTTAAATGTACACCAAAATAACATCATTAGATAAGATTGACTTGGAAATTTATTCAAGCTATTATATATTTAATTTTGGTGAAAATTGATGTGTCTTTGATATATTTATGTATGATTTGTTTTATGTCATTGTTTTCTTACTGTTGAGACTTATTGCCTAGTGAGTATTTGACTTCTGTGAATATTCTTTTTTTCCATTTTCACCATGTATCATTGATTTCTTTTCAGTGTGGTCATTTAGGCTCTACCTGGTTATTTTCTGATATCCTTTTTGAGAAAAGATAGAGCTAGGATCGTACTTAACTTATGTAACATTCCCCACACACATTTCAAATATTGGTTTTATTTTTAAATTGTAATAAAAAGGTGTACTTTAGGAAGGTGTATCACAAGGGGTAAGAATACTGACTTTGATTTATACACTTCCCCCTGGATTTTTAGATGGTTTTTTAAATTGAGTAATTGGGGTAGATTTTGATAAATAGCTCATTTTCATAATTACTCTATGTGCTGTACTTTCATGTACCACTTGCTTGGATGCATTTCATTAAAAAAAGAAAGTCCAAATTTACTCTGTACCAAGCAGAGCGTTATGTGTTTTTCTGTTGTTATACCTTCCATCCTTGAAGACGACTCATGATACAATAATTATTATCTGTGTTCTAGTTCTCACTACTAGTAAGTGGCAGACCTTGGATTAGAAACCCATTTTGTTATGCTGACCACATGTCTGTATAAAAGGTTCTTTGTGTGTGTAGTCTTGTTTTTGCAGTAATATACTACTAGTTTGGGAGAGAAAAAAAGCATACTCGGTACTATCTCAGATGTGGGACTTTGGGTCCCTTCATCATCTTTGGCTCATAGTTGAATAATATTAGGAGTGTCTAAATTCTGGGAAAATAGAAAATTACAGGGAAAAAAGATGAAGGGTATTTTGTTCTATTTCTTTTACTTGCACAGATAGGCATATGTGTTTGTGCATATGGCACTCAGGTTCCAAGGTGATAACTATGAAAACTTAGAAGGTTATTTTATGTCTTTGGTTAATGCCTTTGGAATTATGGAAGAAAAGTATAATTTTTCAGCATATCTTATTTTTTTAATGTATTTTGCTTTAACTCTAATTTTAAATAGGTAATATATTAATGATTTCTATAACCTCTTGAAATGGAATTCACATCCTTCTCAACCATGCTAAATAAGAAATTTAGCTCCAGTTTATTTGGAATAGATCAACCATATAAGTTGTGCTTTATTAAGGGTGATGATAGTATTTGCTAAGGTTGTAGAGATCACTGAATAAAGTACTTTCTGGGAGCTTTTTGTTAAATTGTGGTGCTCAAGAACAAAGGATATTATTTCTTCAGTTGAGGTAGAGCTGAGTTTCATACCACTTTTAATATAGTCAGTCTGCATTTTTGGAGGTGGTGTTTCTATACATCAGGGTAACTTGTTTATTTAGACAGCATTAGAAGTATATTTAGAAGATAATCTTACATGGAGAATTTGTATTTTCAAAGAAAATGTTTATGATAATGAAAGTCCCTGGACAATGAACAGGTCTAATTCAACCTATATATTTTTAAAACCTGTTATAATTAAAGTGACTATGACTTCTAAGCTAAGACACATTAGATGAGAATTGAGAAAATACATTTTGTCTGATTTGGAAATTTATAAAAACATATGAAAATATGTGCAAGATTTGCTAAAGAATTAAAATAGTTATAGTAAATTTATAGTAAAAATAAAATTACCATGTATTTGTCTTTGTTGTATTTGTCTTTCATGAAAAGTCAGAGTTGATTTAATGATGTGTTATTCAGCTTGTTAGCATTATCTTCAAATGTAAGCAAAATGTAGATCATTGATTTTACAGTTTGAAAGGCTTTTAAATTAATTCATGACTCTGAAAGTTGGAATTCAACATAATTAAACTCAAAATGGTAGCATTTATTTTTGGTAGTGGGAGAGAAAATATGCTTGTTTATGTTTGAGATACTGATGTGTTCAAGTTAAAATTTTGCTTTATGACATCCATTTACTCTGTAGGCATTGACTGTGTATTAGGCACTGGGGTCTTGAAGCAGAAGTAGCCTTTGCCATTAAGAAACCTAAGGTAAAATAGTGAAGTTAGATAGATAAGCAGATGTTTGCTATGAAAGTTAAACCTTGAGGATGCATTTAAGAGAAGTACTAAGTCCGAAATGAAAGACAGCATAAAGGTGGGGGTCAGAGATGACATTCTGGGAGGGACCATGTTGTAGAAATAGAAATTTTACTATCAGAGTTACTCAGTGGACATTGGAAGTAGATGGACCCACATCTGCTAATGTCTTGATGGTGAAAGTGAACAGAAAATGGCAAGTAGTAATCAGTGCAATTGGATAATGAAATATAAGGAGGGAAATAATGAATCTGGAGACATAAATAGCATCCAGACTTTAAAGAGTCTTTTTAAATAGTATGGATAATCCCAACCTTACAGATAGTTTTGTCTTTTTCCAGTTTAGCTGGAATGAAGAACTTCATTTAAGTGACTATCAGCAGATAAAGGGAAACATAAAATATTTTTATTTCTAATATATTTTATATCACTCCATGTCATCCCATTCAATGTATAAATATCTCTGTATGTCTATGATGTATTTACATAAAGAAATTAGTGTAGATCTATTCAGTTCAGTTCACCCGAGAAGGCAATGGCAACCCACTCCAGTGTTCTTGCCTGGAGAATCCCAGGGACAGGGGGCCTAGTGGGCTGCAGTCTATGGGATCACACAGAGTCGGACACGACTGAAGCGACTTAGCAGCAGCAGCAGCAGCATTCAGTTCAGTTCAGTTCACTCGCTCAGTCATGTCCAACTCTCTGCCACCCCATGAATAGCAGCATGCCAGGCCTCCCTGTCCATCATCAACTCCTGGAGTTCACTCAAACTCATGTCTATCGAGTTGGGTGATGCTGTCCAGCCATCTCATGCTCTGCGTCCCCTTCTCCTCCTGCCCCCAATCCTTCCCAGCGTCAGAGTCTTTTCCAATGAGTCAACTCTTTGCATGAGGTCGCCAAAGTATTGGAGTTTCAGCTTTAGCATCAGTCTTTCCAATGAACATCCAGGACTGATTTCCTTTAGATTGGACTGGTTGAATCTCCTTGCAGTCCAAGGGACTCTCAAGAGTCTTCTCCAACACCACAGTTCAAAAGCATCAATTCTTCAGCGCTCAGCTTTCTTTAGAGTCCAACTCTCACATCCATACATGACCACTGGAAAAAACATAGCCTTGACTAGACAGACCTTTGTTGACAAAGTAATGTCTCTGCTTTTGAATATGCTATCTAGGTTGGTCATAACTTTCCTTCCAAGGAGTAAGCGTCTTTTAATTTCATGGCTGCAATCACCATCTGCAGTGATTTTGGAGCCCAAAAAAATAAAGTCTGACACTGTTTCCACTGTTTGCCCATCTATTTCCCATGAAGTGATGGGACCAGATGCCATGATCTTCGTTTTCTGAATGTTGAGCTTTAAGCCAACGTTTTCACTCTCCTCTTTCACTTTCATCAAGAGGCTTTTGAGTTCCTCTTCACTTTCTGCCATAAGGGTGGTGTCATTTGCATATCTGAGGTTATTGATATTGCTCCTGCAATCTTGATTCCAGCTTATGCTTCTTCCTGCCTGGCATATTCACATGATGTCCTCTGCATAGAAGTTAAATAAGCAGGGTGACAATATACAGTCTTGACATACTCCTTTTCCTATTTGGAACCAGTCTATTGTCCCATGTCCAGTTCTAACTGTTGCTTCCTGCCTGACCTGCATACAGATTTCTCAAGAGGCAGGTCAGGTGGTCTGGTATTCCCATCTCTCTCAGAATTTTCCACAGTTGATTGTGATCCACACAGTCAAAGGCTTTGGCATAGTCAATAAAGCAGAAATAGATGTTTTTCTGGAACTCTCTTGCTTTTTTGATGATCCAGCAGATGTTGGCGATTTGATCTCTGGTTCCTCTGCTTTTTCTGAAACGAGCTTGAACATCTGGAAGTTCATGGTTCACTTATAGGTGAAGGCTGGCTTGGAGAATTTTAAGCATTACTTTACTAGTGTGTGAGATGAGTGCAATTGTGCGGTAGTTTGAGCTTTCTTTGGCATTGCCTTTCTTTGGGATTGGAATGAAAACTGACCTTTTCCCGTCCATTGGCCACTGCTGAGTTTTCCAGATTTGCTGTCATATTGAGTGCAGCACTTTCAAAGTATCATCTTTCAGGATTTGAAATAGCTCAACTGCAATTCCATCACCTCCACTAGCTTTGTTCCTAGTGATGGTAAGGCCCACTTGACTTCACATTCCAAGATGTCTGGCTCTAGGTGAGTGATCACACCATCGTGATTATCTTGGTTGTGAAGATCTTTTTTGTACAGTTCTTCTGTGTATTCTTGCCACCTCTTCTTAATATCTTCTGCTTCTGTTAGGTTCATACCATTTCTGTCCTTTATTGAGTCCATCTTTGCATGAAATGTTCCCTTGGTATATCTAATTTTCTTGAAGAGATCTCTAGTCTTTCCCATTCTGTTGTTTTCCTCTATTTCTTTGCATTGATCGCTGAAGAAGGCTTTCTTATCTCTTCTTGCTATTCTTTGGAACTCTGCATTCAGATGTTTATATCTTTCCTTTTCTCTTTTGTTTTCGCTTCTCTTCTTTTCACAGCTATTTGTAAGGCCTCCCCAGACAGCCATTTGCCTTTTTGCTTTTCTTTTCCATGGGGATGGTCTTGATCCCTGTCTCCTGTACAATGCCATGAACCTCTGTCCATAGTTCATCAGGCACTGTATCTATCAGATTTAGTCCCTTAAATCTATTTCTCACTTCTACTGTATAATCATAAGGAATTTGATTTAGATCATACCTGAATGGTCTAGTGGTTTTCCCTACTTTCTTCAATTTAAGTCTGAATTTTTCAATAAGGAGTTCATAATCTAATCCACAGTCAGCTCCCCGTCTTGTTTTTGCTGACTGTATAGAGCATCTCTGTCTTTGGCTGCAAAGAATATAATCGATCTTTATATTAATAGTAGATCTATTAGTAACATGTATATATATAGTAAATGGAAGTCTGATTATTTTCATTAAGAATTTAGAAAGAGATGTATTTGTTGTAATTCTTTTTTTCTGAAAGTTTTTCATTATTAAATAAGTCATTTGAATACTTGCCTAAGAGATATGGTATTTATTCACTGTTTTATTTTTAATGCTGATAGAACTGCAAGAATTACTGAGAAATGATTAAGAAACATTTTAATATATATGAATCCTGAAGATATATGAAACATAATGGTAAATATCTTGACATTAAAGCATTGAAATCCCTAGGTTCACCTCCAGCTGCAAATCATTACGGATGATAATGCTCTAATTAGAGCAAAGTTATTCACTGGGCATTGAATGGAAATAAATCTTGCATATAAATAAGAAAACACAGCTGAGAATGATATTCATTACAGCATTATTAACAGTGAAAATGTAAAAAAATTGTATTACTTTTTGCATCCATTTTGGAATATATAAGCTGAGAGGAAAATGAGATAGTTTTAATATGTTGAAGACCTCGCAAATGAAAATGTCTTTGTATTTTAAGGTTTCTTCAGCCAAAGCCTTGCAAGAATACTTAAATGTTTTAGAAGCAGTTTGCACATAGTTTGAGTTAAATTCACATTTAGTGAATGCAGTTAAAGACCATCCGATAAAAATCATGGAGGGCCAATTGACTTTATATCATTTAGAGCAAGATATCAAATATTTAAGGATGCATATCTGACAGAGAACATGTTTTCTGTTTTTTCATACACTTCTTCAAGGCCATGAAAGTGTATACTTGATCAATTTCGTAGCTGTAAGGATGAAAAAGTGGAGGGCTTGTCATTTTATGTAGTATTTATTATTGTTAGTTTTGGGTGCAATAAACAGCAAAATGAAATAATATGATTCAAATTGACAAAGTGGGGGTGTGCACATTATGGTTAAGGAATTAACTGAAATTTAGAATCACAGCAAAACAAAACAAAATAGAAACCAAATAATGTCACATTATGAAAGGGAAAGAAAAATAGTAGTGAAGAAAAATAGTAGTCACTGTAAGAGAAAGATCTACCATACAACTAGGAATTTCTGAATAGGGACATATGGGCCTTCTGCAGCGTAAGCTTTTGGCTTTTTACTTTCATGAAAGCAGTGTATATCATGCTGATTATGATCTGACCCTGTGGTTAGAGATGGCTTTGCTTTCTAGTCCTGCTTTACTACTTATCAGCTGAGTGACGTAGGCAACTTACCTTTCAGCTGTAAAGTGACCAGAGTAAGAGCTACTTCTGTAGTTATAAGCATTAAAAAAAGATAATCTATTTCAAGTACTTGGTGCATGACAGTTGATAAACTGCAGCGGCCACCTTTTCTTCCTCTTCTTTCTCTTGTCTGCATCATCAGTACTCTGACATTACTCTTGTTTATACATTTTCTGTGTTTCTACGTTTCTCTGTATGTAGGCTTACTCAGCATTACCAGTTGAATTAACTTTCAAAGATTCATCTTTTCTTTAACTCATAACAGTGGTTTCCTCATAACTTTATCTTGTGTATAACTCCTCTCTAGATCCTTTATGATGTGGTTTACTTTCCTCTGCCAGTGGACTGATTATCTGTAAACTCCCTAAATCAAACTCCAAGAGGAAGAATATGTCTCAGTTGGTTTTTCTTTGAGTGGAGATTCTAGGATCAGGTCATGCCTTAGTCTGGTCTGTGATTCTGTTAAGCTTGGGCCAGTTACTTGTTGAGTCCTGTGGTTTATCTGGTGCTGGCCAACAGGCAGTGGTGGGGGATTTTACTCAGAAGACAGTGATCATGCCTGTCACATGCCTACTAAATCTAAATAAAGAAACATTAAAAGTTAAGATTAAATAATTTACCAAATCACAGAACCTGAGTGAATAGTAAGGCTGGGTCTTGAATAATGTTAAGTCTTGTAATACAGTACTCTTTTGAATAGACTTTAATTATTCTCGGTCATCGTGAAGTTTTTGCACCAGTATAAAATTTCCCTACAAATAATTGGATTTTTTGCTACATAGAGATTCAGAGAATTCCTTAAGTATCAGCATTGTAATATTTATTATTTTAGTGTAGCACAAATTTTGTTTCATGAATGAGAAAACAATATTTTGTTTTAAAATGTCATAATTATAATTGAATTCTCTTAATTTATTCTGTTTGTTTTAACTTTTCTCAGGTTACTAAATTAGCTATCACAGCACAAGCCTTGGAGTCCCAATGGGGGACTCCGGATCAAGACGATCTACTCTGGTCTCCCGGTTGCCAATATTCAGAAGGAGTATTAGCAGAAAACACGATTCTCTTCCTTCTTCACCCTCCTCCAGTAATACGGTCGGTGTCCACAGTTCCTCTCCTTCCAGCACTAACTCAAGCTCAGGTAGTACAGGTAAACGCAGAAGCCTCTTCCGTACACCGTCCATCAGCTTTCACCATAAGAAGGGGAGTGAACCTAAGCAAGAACCTACCAACCAGAACCTTAGTATTTCAAATGGTGCTCAACCTGGTCAGAGCAGTATGCAAAAACTGAGTTTGGAAGAACATACTAAAGCCAGGGGAAGACATTCTGTTGGTTTTAGCAGTTCCCGAAATAAGAAGATAACAAGATCTTTGACAGAGGATTTTGAAAGGGAAAAGGAACACTCAACTAACAAGAATGTCTTCATAAATTGCCTAAGTTCTGGGAAAAGTGAGGGAGATGATTCTGGGTTCACAGAAGAACAAACTCGCCGTTCTGTTAAGCAGTCAACAAAGAAGCTTCTTACTAAATCTTTCTCATCTCACTATAAATTTTCTAAGCCAGTTCCACAGAGCCAGTCTATTTCACTGGTACAACAATCTGAATTCTCGTTGGAAATTACACAGTACCAAGAACGGGAACCTGTATTAGTAAGAGGCTCTCCATCTTGTTCTGTGGATGTAACAGAACGGGCAGGTAGCTCTTTACAATCTCCATTGCTTTCTGCTGATCTTACTACAGCTCAGACACCTTCAGAGTTCTTAGCCTTGACTGAAGATTCTGTGTCTGAAGTGGATGCATTTCCTAGAAGTGGAAGTGTGGCATCCCATTGTGACAACCTTGGCCACAATGATTCTACCTCTCAGATTTCTCCCAATCCTGCTGCTGTTACAAAGACAACAAGAGACCTTAGGGGAACCGTTCCCTGTGCGATTGTGTCTCCTGGGAAATACAGATTAGAAGGTCGATGCAGCACTGAATTGAATTCTTTACCGGAAACCTCTGCTGCTAACCAGAAGGAAGTGTTACTGCAAATCACTGAACTGCCTGTTATGAATGGGAGTGACTCAGAGACTCACCTCTCAACAGATACAAGAGAAGAGCATATGGTAATACAAAATGGTGAAACAATGTTGGCAACAAGCTCCCCAAGGAAGTTTGGATTTTATGAGCACCATAAAGCAATAGCTGAACGTGTGAAAGGGATCCATCCTATTTCAGATTCAAGGATAATACCCTCTTCTGGTGATCATCATGTTTTAAACAAAACTTCGTACGGATATGATGCAAATCCTGCCAAAGGTATGCTGATTTTCTCTGTATAATAAATGATATGAAGTATAATTTTCCTATAGTCAATTTTGTTATTCTGTCTCATGAATGGGAACTATGTTTTCCTTAGTTTTCACCCTCTACTATTTTTTACTATTTATAATTTGCTTTAAATCATTTCTGTACTTAACTTCATTTGTATCATACTGAAATGTAATTCAGCCATATTACTCATTTTTCTTAGTTGTGCTATTAAGATTCTGAGCCTCAGAAGAAAGTGGAAGGAAATTTATTTCATTTACAATATGGCTTTATCTAAAATAATGAGTATCTTTTACAGTTAATGATAGAATATTGGTATATCTTAGTTAAATAATAACCATTATAAAATAAATCTGTATAAATTTTATTTTGTATTTTAGCAAAGCTTTTTATTGTTAGATAGGATCCATATTTTGGCATAAAAAAGTGAGAGGGAAGGTTGATTTAATGCAGTCTGTTATTTAACAGAAAAACTTTGTTTTTCAGTATAAAATTCAGTTCAGGAAAATTGTTGATGGGCTGTATTCATTATTTTTTATTCTTTGTTCTCCACCGTGATGACTACTACTGCCACTACTGCTGCTGCTTTTGCTGCTACTATTCACATTAATAGGGCTTCCCTGGTGGCACAGAGGTAAAGCCTCTGTGTGCAATGCCAGAGACCCAGGTTTGATCCCTGGGTCAGGAAGATCCCCTGAAGGAAATGGCAACCCACTCCAGTACTCTTGCCTGGAAAATTCCATGGGCTACAGTCTATGGGGTGATAAAGAGTCAGACAAGACTGAGCGACTTCACTTTCACTTTCATTCACTCGAATAGTTCTTTCAACAGTAAGTCCCATTTACTGTTCTCTCAACAATATGCCCCATTTACTCTTCTGTCTCTTTGGATACATTAATTTATTGACTCTGGAAGTGATTGAAATCATTACTATTATTGTAACTCATTGTACAGGAAGATAATTGTGAGCACAGATAGGTTAAGTAATGTGTCCAAAGCCACTAAGTTCATGAGTAATTGTTTATGATATAATTTCTATGAGATAGGTACTAACTAGTATGTTCCCCATTTTACACATAAGAAAACTGAGACTAAGGGATTATACGACTGGCTAGTGGCATAGCCAGATTAAACTATTTAAATCCAAAGATCAGTCCTCCTAGTGACTAGGTTGTAGTACATAACATGACTCAGCCTCTTCTGAAAACATTAGGAATAATATGAAAATGTTAAATAAAATTTGTGATCAGTGAAGTTATGTATTATATAATATCAAAAGTTATAAGCTTATCTGACTTAACTAGTCTCTCCATGAATATAGCAATTCTAAAGTTTTAAAGTCATTTAAATTGTTTTAATATTTTTTCACATTAGATACAAGATCCTTTTTACAAATCTGCCTACTTTTTTCAATTTTTGATCTTGGTAGCCTTGTTTGTATTTTTGGTGATACTTGCTTAATTCTTTAACTATAATGTAATTATAAGAATGATAATAATAAAAAAAAAAGAATGATAATGATGATGATACTGATGTGCCTCAAAATGGGATAAGCAGTTTCCATGCATTGTTTTATTTAATACTAACCAAAAATTTATGTGGAATTTAGTAACTAAAGTTTAGAATTAAGTTAAATAACCTTATGAAATCATACTCAGCAAATGGTGGACCTCAGATTGGAATGTAGGCAGTTCTTAAAAGAAATAACATGGAAAAGGGTAAAAGTATATTTACCCTGGTTAATTCTTATTTAGAAATGATGAGTTGCCTCAATGTCAAACTGTATAAAGTAAATATTATCTCTATGGAAACTAGGTAATGACCAACAATTATCTTGCTGGCTATTAATCTGGTGACTGAGATCCTAATTCCAAGCCATTTAATACATTAAATTAATTTCACTGAATTTGACATCGTGATGCGTGTTCCTGGACATTAGGTGATTATTCATATTACTTACAGTTTGTAAAATAGAAAGAGATAGGCAAATAAGCTGGTAATGTAAAAAAGGAAAAGTTGGTTTCATACTACCTTTCATTTGTATCAATGGTAGATATTCATCTGCTGTTCATAAAGATTTTTAATTTGGAAGTTTAAAGCTCTTAAAGACATTTTATAGAAGAAAAAATTGCTTAATTTCATAACACTAGCATTGGAGAAGGAAATGGCAACCCACTCCATTCTTGCCTGGAGAATCCCAGGGACTGGGAAGCCTAGTGGGCTGCCGTCTATTGGGTCGCACAGAGTTGGACACGACTGAAGCGACTTAGCAGCAGCAGCAGCAGCAGCTTATTCTGGATTTATTATACAATATGTTTAAAAAGCATTTAACAAATATATGAATGTATTAGGTGTACATTCATATCAGAATTGTTAATGAGATGTTAGCTCTCTGGCAATTTAACCTTTATTTATTAGAGTAAAAATTTTCTAAAAAGAATAGGCATATGTTGACTTAATAGGTACTAGCCAAAAGTCTTTAAACCCATAGATGAGCCTGAACAAATCAGTTTCACTCATTTACAGATATTTGTTTTGATACTGTTTTTAGGCATTAAGGATATAGAAATGAACAAAACAAACTCCTCCCTTCATAAAGCTTACTGTACAGTGGGAATGCTCAATTAATATGTAAATAAATAAATGTCAGATGATGATAACTGCTGAGGATGGGTTTAAAGCAGAATAAAAGATTAGGATGTGGGGAGTGGGATTGTAGTTTGCATCTTTTAAGCTTTATTGATATATAATTGACAAATAAATTAAGTGAATAAAGTGATTTTTTAATATATGTGTTCATTTGAAAGGATCCCCTCCCTCAAGTTATTAAGATCCTCAGATCTTTATCTTATAATTGAAAGTTTGTACTCTTTTGCCAGTCTTTCTCTATTTCCCCCACTTCCTAACCCCCGACAGCCACTTTTCTGCTGTTTTTATGAGTTCAACGCTGAAAAAAAGATTCCATATATAAGTGACCCCATGCAGTATTGGTCATATTGTGCGTAATACTGCTGTGAATGTGGGAGTACAGAGATCTCTTTGTGGTGATGATTTTGTTGACTGTAGGTAGATTACCAGAAGTAAGGTTGCTGGCTCATATAGTAGCTCTGGTTTTAATTTCTTGAAGAACCTCCATACTATTTTCCAGAGTGACTGCACCAGTTTATATTTCTACCAGCAATGCACGAGGGTTCCCTTTTTTCCACATCCTCAAAAATACTTGTTATCTTTTGGACTCTTTGATAATAGCCATCTTAACAAAAATGAGGTAGCATCTCATTGGGGTTTTGATTTGCATCTCACAGATGATTAAGAATGTTGAGCTCTTTTCTTCATGTACCTGTTGGCCATTTGTATGTCTTATTTGGAAAAAAAAAGTTTACTTACGTCCTTTGCCTATTTTTTGTTGTTATTAAGTTATATGATTTTCTTGTATATTTGGCTATTAACCCCTTATAGGATGTATAATTTGCACATATTTTCTCCCATCCAGTTGGTTGTCTTTGTTTCTTTTTCTGTTTTTTCTTGATTGTTTGCTTTTTTGTGCAGAAACTTTTTTGTTTGAAATATTCCTACTTGTTTGTTTTTGCTTTTATTTTCTTTGTTTTTGATATGTAATCCAAAGCATCATTATCAAGATCAATGTCAAAGAGCTTATTCCCGTTTACTTCTAGGAGGTTTACAGTTTCTGGTTTTAACTTTCAAGTCATTAATAAGTTTTGAATTGATTTTGGTATATGGTGTAAGATTCCAGTTTCATCTTTTTGCACATGACTGTTCATTTTCCCCAACATTTTCTATTGAAGAGACTGTCTTTTCCTCATTATATATGATTGGACTGTTTGTCAAAAGTTAGTTGTCATATATTAATGGGTTATTTCTTTGCTCTCTGTTTTGTTCCATTAAGCTGTCTGTTTCTATGCCAATACCATACAGTTTTGATTACTATAGCTTTGTAACATAGTTTGAAACCAGGACTTGTAATTTCTCCAGCTTTGTTTTTCTTTCCCAAGATTGCTTTGGCTATCTAGAGTTACCTGTGGTTCCATACAAATTTTAGGATTGTGAAAAATGTCATCATGATTTTTGATGGGGGATTACATCAAATCTATAGGACCCTTTGGGTAGTACAGACTTTTTAAAAATATCAGTTCTTCCAATTTGTGAACATCAAACAACTTTATTTTTATTTTCATCATTTTCTTTCATCAGTGTCTTTTATAGTTTTCAGTGTATATGTTTTTCACCTCCTGGGTTAAGTTTATTCCTAGGTATTTTATTCTTTTGATGCAATTGTAGATGTAATTGCTTTCTTTATTAATTTCTTTTTCTGATAGTTTCTTGTTTTAGTTTTCATTTTAAGTATAGTGAATAGGTATTACTCAAAGTAACATATTGGAAAAAATTAGGGAGTAAGCCATAGAGACATTCAAGAAAAGTATATCAGTGCAAAGGCTATGGGGTAAAGATCTGAGGCTGGAGCATGCCTACAGTGTTCTAGAAACAGTGAGAGGTCCAGGAGTGGGGGGTAGTAGAAGATGAGGGTATAGATATGATATGATTAACAAGTAACCAGTGAGGAGAGCAAGGTCATATCATGAGGAACTCAGTAGCCCATTGGAATCATACCAGCTTTCTGACTAGAGGAATTATGATGATCAGTCTCACTTAAGTGTATCATTCTGATTATCATGTAGGAAATAGATAGTGTGTTGATCAGAGAGAAGCAGGTAGGACTAGGGAGAGGCCAGAGATTATTTAGAAGTATTGCAGTAAGCAAGGCAAGCACTCATGGAGTTTGTGCCAGCATGTTAGTGGGGGAGATAGTGAGAAATGATCAGATTCTGTATATGATTTGAAGGTGATAAGGACAGGATTTGTTAATATGATTTATGTGAGGTATGAAGAAGTCAAGGATGACTCCAAAATATGGGGGCTACAAAGTGATTTACATAATTAAGTAAACTACTACTACTAATTCAAAAAGTTTTCTGTGATTGAGAATTATTGAATGGCACTAAGAGTTTCCCTTTTGCTTTCAGTGGAACTTTTATAAAAATACATTTCAGCATTTATATTAATTTTTATTTATTTATGTTTAAATAGTTCTTGCCAGTAGCCTCAGTCCCTACCGTGAAGGAAGATTTATAGAGAGGCGACTGCGATCCTCATCAGAAGGAACTGCAGGGAGCAGCAGGATGATTTTGAAACCAAAAGATGGAAATGTAGAAGAAGTTAATAGTCTAAGGAAGCAGAGAGCAAGTTCATCATCTTCAAAAATGAACAGCATGGTAAGTATATACCTATGCTTGTGTATAATACAATAATCCCATATATTACTGGCATGTTCATGCCTCTTGCAAAATGAAAACAGATTGAAGAATAGGCATCTCATATTTTTGTTGTTTCTTTTTTTAAATGATTAAAAAAAATGAAATATAGTTAATTTACAAAATATACATACACACACAGATATACACATATATATATTTACACTTTTTCAGATTTTTTCCATTATGGATTATTACAACATACTGAATATGGTTTATTGTGCTATACAGTTGCTCCTTATTTTATACTTTACATATAGTATTGGGAATATATTACTCCAGAATGCCTAATTTACCTCTCTACCACTTTCTCCTTTGGTAACCATAAGTTTGTATTCTGTGTCTGTGGGTCCTTTTCTGTTTTGTAAATAAGTTCATTTATGTCATTTTTTTTAGATTATACATATAAGTAATATCATATGATATTTGTCTTTCTCTATCTGACTGACTTCATTCACTTAACATGATAATCCCAAGGTATATCCATATTGGTGCAAATGGCATTATTTCATTTTTTATGGCTGAGTAATATTCTATTACATGTATGTATGCACACACACAAACACACACACCGCGTCGTCTTTATTGATTTATCTGTCAATGGAAAAACTTTAGGTTGCTTCCATGTCTTGGCTATCATAGTGCTGCACTATCATAAATAGTGCTGTTCATAGCAGCATGGCTTGCATGTATCTTTTCAAGTTGAAATTTTCTCTGGATATATGCACGGGGGTGGAATTGCTGTTTCATATGGTATTTCTAGTTTTAATTTTCGGAGGAACCTCCATATAATTTTCCATAGTGACTGTACCAACTTACATTCCCACCTACAGTGTAAGAGGCTTTCCTTTTCTCCACACCTTCCCTGGCAATTACTATATGTAGACTGTTCAGTGATGGCCATTTCTGACCAGTATGTGATGATATTTCATTGTGGTTTTGATATGTGTTTCTCTAACAATTAGTGATGTTGAGCATCTTTTTATGTGCTTTTTGGCCATCCATATGAACTCTTTTTATGTTTGGGAAGATAATCCCTTGTCCATATCATCATATGCAAATATTTTTTCCCAGTCTGTAGGTTGCTTTTTCGTTTTGTCTATGGTTTCCTTCCCTGGTGGCTCAGAGGGTGAAGAATCTGCCTGCAATATAGGAGACTCAGGTTCGATCCCTGGGTCGGGAAGATCCCCTGAAGAAGGGAATGGTAACCCATCCCAGAATTCTTGGCTGGAGAATTCCGTGGACAGTCCATGGGGTTGCAAAGAGTTGGACACAACTGACTGTGCAAAACACTGGCTGTGCAAAAATTTTTAAATTTAATTAGGTTCCATTTGTTTATTTTCATTTTTATTTCCATTACTCTAGGAGGCAAATCCAAAAAGATATTTCTGTAATGTATGTCAAAGAATACTCTGCCTATTTTACTCTAGGAGTTTTATAGTATCTGGTCTTATATGTAGGTCTTTAATCAATTTTGAGTTTATTTTTGTATGTGGTGTTAGAGAATGTTTTAATTTCATTCTTCTACATGTATCTTTCCAGTTTTCCTAGCGCTACTTATTGAAAAGTCTATGTTTCGAAGGGAAACCTGGTCTGCATGGTTGTTGTTTAAGTGAGGATAAGTTTTCACTTGAGACTCTTAGGACAAATAGAAGCAACAGCAGGATAGTGACCCTTAAAACCTGTCTTCCTTACTTCCACAGAAAATACTATATTTTTATTCTAGAACAAGACCCTGTGATATGCAAGCTAAGAAACATGCTCTGACATCATCATTTCACAGTATTTTTTCACCCTCTAGCCACCTAAAAAATGTGCTGTTTAAAGCACACCTATGCCAGTGCTACTCTCAGATGCTTTAGTGGATTCTACTTTGCCCTTTCCTAATATAGTTCCCCTTCCACATAGGGTAAAGATCTTTGGGGGTCAAGGTGATGTGCCCGTCCAAAGCTTTAACACATTCTGGATGACTGAGACTCCAGATTCCTGGTATAAGCTAGAAGCCTGCACATGAGGGTGGAAATGGGATATGTGTAGGAGGGTAAGGTGTGAACCTGGACGTGTGAGCTGAGATGTCTTAAAGGTAATTGTATTAGCTCCCTCATAACACAGGATACAGCTCCGGTGGAAAAAGATGACAAGTGAACTGCAGCCCAGAAGGTCTGTGGGACCTCAGGTCTCACAAGATTCTGGGATGGGCTTGCCTTTTGCATTCACTTTGCTCCCTTTGTCACAAATGTGTCCTTTCTCAGCGGTGTGTTTTTGATTTCTCGTGTTTACCAGTGTTTGTTTAAAAAAGATCTATCTCACCTACTTACTGATGGATATATGAGAAAAATGCTCAAAACTAAATCACTTATATCTGTATATAATTTAGATAATTATGTTTCAAATGAAAATATCAGGTCATCATTGAGGATTGCAATGTGAAAAAGCAGTAAGTTACTGAGACAACCTTGAGTGATAGCAAAGCCATTGTGCTTGAAGTTCAAGGTTCTAGCCATTAGGCCAGGCTTGGCCAGATTTTATGGATCAGTATCTACAAAACGATAGTAATGGGTTTCTTGTTACTATTATGCTAAAAAATGATTATGTGTGTATTTATATTTGCGTATATAGATACATTACATTATTTTATATTTCATCTTTCTGTCATTTGCATTGGAAATATGTTATTATTGCAATAGTACAATTGATTTTTTTGTCCAAAGACAAGAACATGTTAAAATAGATTTCCAATTGATGCAACATTAAAATTTATGGCCAGTGAATTATTGCAAAACATTTTTCCTCACCAGATTTCTATTATCCCTTTGTAGAGATGAATTTATGTTAATAAGTGTGCACTGTTTATTACCGTCGCCAAAGTTGGGCCTTTTACATATTCTTTTTATATCATGTTTTTAATGCTATTGATGCATTTATATAATTGTCCTTGTAACACCACAAAATCGTTATTCTTCTCAGATATGCTTTCAAGATTTAAAATTTTAAATGTCGAATGTAAAATAAGAGTTAGTTATTTTATTTGCGGTTTTTTATAAATGTTCAAAAAGTGTACCTGCAGTGCTGTAGATTGTCCACTAGATGTCAGGATTACACCATTGTCGTGATAGGGGAAACCTGACAATTGGACAGAAACTTGGTTAAACCATTGTGCATATTCACTGAATTCACAGGTAAGATTTGTTGAAATAAATACTGACACACTGGAATTTGCGCATGAAATGTATCAAAATTACTTTATGACTATTTATTGGGACTTTGCAATAATGTCTCAATCTTTAATTTATAGTTTAATAGTTAATTTAACTTGCATAAATTGTATTATTTAACTCCTAACATTATAAGGAAGGAATGCTAGGATTTTTTTTTTAAAGGTAATTTTAGCTATATGTGAAACAAGTGACATATATTTAGGAAATTATAGCTTTCTGTGTGAAAAATGGCACATATTTTCTATATTCTTCCAAAATAATAGAGGTGATTATATGTATTTGAGAATGCATGCACAGCTCAGTTATTCTTTCCTTTTAGAAAAATAGTAGTAACATGTATTTTTAGTACTTATTTCAATGAAGGGACTACTCTTAATGCTTCACATATATTATCACATTCCATTCTCACAATATTATGAACTGAGTGAATTTGTTATTGAACACATTTTGCAAAAGAGGAAACTAAGGCAGTAAGAAGATAAGCAACTTGCTCAGAAACACAGTAAGTGGCAGAGATAGAATTTAGATTTGGATCCTTGCTCTCTTAACTATAAATTCTGCATGCTTTGAGTGACTGGGATAGATTTAAATTTAATTTTTCATCTTTCTTGTGTTATTTCTGTATAATGAAGTTAACACCTGTAAGGCAACCTATGCTTGCTCTAAGTCTAGACTGCAGTTGTCTGTAAGGGATGCAAAAAAGAAACAAACTTTAGTACATACTCTGGATTTAAAATGTGGTAATATTTCTTGATATGTTGATGGACAGTATCAGATGAGAAATATCCAAAAAGGAACCCTGTCACAAAAGAAAGTATTTATACTTAGAAAGTGCTAGAGTACTTCATGTATTTCAAGAAGGTTTAATTCTACTGATGGGTATGGCTCTAGTTTTAAGACGCTGAATGTTCCTCTGAATGATGAAAAATATTTCCTAATTGGTAATAGGTGAAAGAGACCAGAATGCTAGTGTTTTTGTGCAGTTTGGGTATATACAGTATGAAAGGGAAAGGGCAGGATGTGTTAACTCTTTGAACATCAATGAGTCAGAAGAAATAGGACTTTGCTTACATTTATTACAAGAAATCAAGCATATCTGTAACAATTTGATAGACATTCACATTTATTATAATTCTTCAAACTGATTTAAATAGAGACTTCCCTTAATTTTCCTCTGAGTAACTTTCTTGATACTTTCCTTAGGATGGTCCAAACATTTAAAAATAATCTTTCTAGAAATAGGCTCTTTCTTTTTCAAAGCTGTCCCTCCAGATTATGGTGTATAAATATAAGGATTAGTCTTGGTTTTTTCCAGAAACTTTACACAGTGAAGTCTAACTCCAGATATTTATCAGATCACCCTTTTCTGAAAAAAGGATTAGTGTGAGGATAGATTTGTGTGTGTTCAACAATATGTAGCACCTAGAAGCACTAGAGAAAGTAAAGTGCCTGAGTGTATGAGAAAGGATACGCTGGGCTACATAAAGAGCACGTAACCTCCAGATCCAAGTGACTTTATAATATAGATTTATTTCTTGCTCAGGCTACATATTCCTTGTGGAAGGTGCTGGAGTTCCATTAAGTGTCTCCTCCTATATCCAGGCTGTTGAAGGAGCAGCCATTGCAAACATTGCCTTTCACTGTGGTAAAAAGAGATCTCTGGAGGCCTCGTCCCAGTAATAAATGTTTTACTTGTGAGAGACTTCATTTCCTCTCACAACTCATTGAGCAAATCTGATCACCTGGCCCCAGCTAGCCACAAAAGGGACCTGGGAGTAATCCGTCCATGTGTCTACATGATGTAGACTCAGACATTGGGTCAGGGGCACTATTATCATCTTCCCAAATAGTATATTGTATCTCAGTTCTTTCAGTTAACTGAGATTTCCTGCTTACCTCATCCCTCCTTTTTGTTTACTGGCATTTAATGGTCATAAAGTCAAATTATGCCTCACACTGAGTTTGTCACTATGGTTCAGAAAGAGGAAAACATCTTGGAATTGAAAAATTCATTCTAACTGCAAGTTTTGTCTTCTGAGATGTGTTCTCTTCCTGACTGAAAAGCCTTGTATATATCTCAATAACTTGACTCCAGGTTTGGGAAT
Organism: Capricornis sumatraensis; assembly: GCF_032405125.1. Lineage (NCBI taxonomy): Eukaryota > Metazoa > Chordata > Mammalia > Artiodactyla > Bovidae > Capricornis > Capricornis sumatraensis. The sequence goes on along the minus strand of NC_091075.1, from coordinate 36,923,480 downwards.
CCTACTATATTTGGAAATACTTGTTTTTATTACAGTAAAAGCTGGTTTGGAAAGTTGTGTTAGTTTTAGATTACTCAGCAAATGTGCACAGAGTTGCCCTGAACTATTTGTGCTGAGTGATTCTGACAGTGTTCACTTAGGGCCACTTTTATTCTGACACAGTGTAATTCCTCTCATTTGCAGTTTGGCATCCTGCTGCTTTTGTGTAGAAACTGTGAATAGCATAGTAAAAACAAGAACTGTAGAACTTCTCTAGAAGAATGGATCAGACTTACAGTTGAGAAAAAAAAGTAGTGACTTGCATATCATCAGCATTTCATGTTGTATTTTAATTCTTTTAATTCTATTTTATATGTTGAAATCTAGAATTTAAATATTATTGACAATAGTTGAATAAGACTAATAAACCCTGTGTTAAATGGCAAAGCACTTAACTCTGCATTCACTTTTCTTCTGGGGCCTACTGTTTTCTCCTTTGTTACCATTTTCTATATTCATTCATCCATTCATCAATTCATTCACAGTTTCTTTCAATAAATGTTTATTGAAAACTTAATACTTTGTTCTCAGAACTTTACTTGGAAAATGCAAAGATGAAAGAGACAGCCCTTGAGGATTTTATAGTTCCAAATTGGGAGACATTAACCTAATCTAATCAATGCAATAGATTTAACCATTTTGACCATCTTAAAATTCAGAATGTGTGGGGGCATGCTTGATTTGGGTTGTGACCATTGATATCAAAAGTTAAAAGGATTAAAAAAGCCACAACAATTTCTGTATCCCAGTGTACAAATTGACACTGTTAATTGTATGCATGCCTCCCTGGCTAATTTCTAGAATTGAGGATAGTGGTAGTGGTGAGAAGGAACTCTGAGAGATATTGGGACAGTAGGAAGAGGGTACAAAATTACTGTTTAAAGAATCAGTTTTAAAATATCCCACCTCTACTCTCCACTGGGAAAATTGCTTTCCTGGTCTTGTTTAGTAAATGCACGTTCACATTTCCATTTTGTGGCATGAAAGTTGTTCAGGCTCAAAATTAAGAGCAAATGAAAGATAATTAGACGGTCTGATTTAAGAAATTTCTCCTCTTAATCCTGAAATCTTAAATAAGACTTTCAAATACATAAAAATGTTAATGGCTTTTTGAGAGTTAAAGATCTCAGCATTCATGGAACATTGTGAATGGAATTAAAGCTAATATCATGGCATGCTACAAGGACAGTTAGTGAGAAAAGGAAGTCATTAATCCATTTAAGAAAATGGGGGCATACAAATCATTCTCCTCAATCCTTATATATTGTAAGAAGGAGAGTCATAAGTATCAGTCATTACACATTCAATTAAATTTGTTGATAAGTAGTATATTAATTTTAGATTAATAGCCCTACTCCATAATGCCTTTATTGATTTTTCTAGTTACTTATTATACTTTTCCTGTCAATGTCCTTCTAAGTTGTCTTTGGCACTCACTATATAGTTATTTGAATATGTCTCATTTTATTATTTTATTTCATTCAGTATTTTAAATGGAAGACATTTTGTATATATTAGCATTTCTTATAGCACTTAAAGTGCCAGGTGTACAATAAGTATTGGTGAATTAAAGGTAAACTAATAGGGTTGTGATATAGATACTATAGATATGAATTAAGGTCTTTAGTACAATCACTGTGTCTGGTATGGTTATGCATATTTTTTATATTCTTAATTTATGCACATGTACAGATGTTTCTATGATACACTGTTTGATAAAACTCTGGGTTTTGATGCTAAGTACTTGATCAAGACCATATCAACTTTGATATTGTTCCCGTAGAAACATCATTCATTTAGGATAATCAACTTTATAGAATGGCTTTTAGGATCCTATCAGTGCAATAGTTATGGACTGGCCATACAAAGAGGGCAAGAAATAGTCAATTGTTTGTGATATTATTGAGAACCCATTAAATACATACAAGTTCTAAGTCAAATATGTCTATGAGGGTTGGGAGATGGAGAGGGGGTATGAAGACTTAGTGTTTAATGGGGTCAGAATTTTGGTTTAGGAAAGGGAAAAGTTAGGAGATGGATGGCAGTGAGAGTTGCACAGCAATATAAATGTACTTAGTGCTGCTGAACTGTACAGTTAAATATGGTTAAAACGGTTTGTTTTAATTAAGTGACTTTTACCACAGATTTTTGAATTAATATGTATCACCTACATATATTATTTATTCCATCTCCTTTTCTTATAAACTTGTAGATTCAGAATTGCCTTTAAAAAAAAATAAGAATGAGGTAAAATATTCCATTCTTTTTTTTTTTTTTGGTCTTTTCACTTTAGCTTTTGGGATGAGTAATTTTTTTTTTTGAGGCTGTCATAATTTATATGTTTGGTGCACAGTGCTATGAATAACATATTCAGAGAGAAAAATCACTTCATCTTCAAATGCTTTACCATCAGTAAGTAATTGCAGTATCCTAATTATTACCATTTCTCTTCATACAGTTCACATGAAAATGTCCATAACACCTAATTTTTCCCTCTGTGATTACATTATTCAAATTTACTAGTTTGTTCAGGCTGATGTAACAAAATATCACAGACTGAGTAGCTTATAAATGGCAGAAATTTATTTACCACAGTTCTGGAGGGTGGGAAGTCCAAGATCAAAGTGGCAGCCTGGTTCCTGATTTGTAGCCAGCACTTTCTTGCTGTGTCTGATGGAAGGAGTTGGGATCTCTCTGGAGTTTCTTTTATGCAGGCACTAATCCTGTTTATGAAGAATCTACCCTGATGACCTAGCACCTCCCAAAGGCCCCCATTTTAATACCATCATCTTTAGCAATTAGTATTTCAACATAAGAATTTTTGGGGTACACAAACATTCAGGGCAATAGCAATAAGTGATCACATTTTAGTAATACCAATATTCAAAGCTTTATTAAGAATAGTACATATTTCTGTTATTATTTATAAAGGAAATAATAAGACCAATAGTAGAAGAAAATTAAAGATTTTTTTCTCTAACCACACCATCTGGGCTACTGTCAGACACTATATGTTGTTGTGGTTCAGTCTCTAGGTCATGACTGATGCTTTGTGAGCCCATAGACTGCAGTACTCCAGGTTTCCCTGTCCTTCACTATTTTCCAGAGTTTGCTCAAATTCATGTCCGTTGCATCCATGATGCTATCTAACCATCTCATCCTCTGCTGCCCTCTTATCCTTTTGCATTCAAGCCTCCCAGCATCAGGGTCTTTTCCAGTGAGTGCGCTGTTGACATCAGGTGGCCTAAGTATTGGAGCTGTAGCTTTAGCATCAGTCCTTGCAATGAATATTCAGGACTGATTTCCTTTAAGATTGACTGGTTTGATCTCCTTGCTGTCCAAGGGACTCACAAGAGTCTTTTCCAACACCACAGTTTGAAAGCATCCATTCTTCAGCACTTAGCCTTCTTTATGGTTCAACTCTCACATCTGTACATGACTACTGGAAAAACTATAGCTTTGACTGTATGGACTTTGTTGGCAAAGTAATGTCTCTGTTTCTTAATATACTGTCTAGGTTTGTCATAGTTTTTCTTCCAAGGAGCAAGCATCTTTTAATTTCATGGCTGCAGTCACCATATGCAGTGACAACTTTATATCCCTCTGAAATTAAGAAATTGAAAAATTAAGGTTGTTTACCTTTTAATCTTGGATTAGAATGAAAAGATGGCAGTTTTATTTTTAATTGGATCAGTTAATGTCAATTTTCTGAAAGATGAAAACTGTTTATGTCTTGTTTAGGTAACCAGATGAGCTGACACAGCATTCATAGCATGAGAAAGAATATTTATTGACTCAAGATCCCTGGAAAATCTTGATCATCTGAACAGCTGTGTAGTCTGTAACATGTAATTGACCTTGAAGAAAATAATTTATATTTTCTGAGGGAATAGTCATTGGCATTTGAAGTTTTTACATTATTCTAGTTACACAGTGAAAAAAAGTTTATTCTTCTTAGGATTACTCTATTATTTTGAAATTTAAATACAAGCTATTAATTTTCATAAATTAAAAAAGCAAAACAAGTTTTGACTTTGAAGGTCAAGAAAAATATTGTAGTAAAATTATGTGTAATGCATTATAATCACTTTATAGAAAAGATATATTTTAATATGTTAATATTATTTTTCAAATAATTTTTAATAATCAAGACAAATGTTTATAATTATTTCAGAAACCGTCATATCACAACTCAGAATAAGAAAGTGTGATATACTAATGAATCAAACATATACATTTCACACTTTTCCTATGTGATATTTTTGTTTAGTCATTCTTAATTTAGAGTAGCTGTCATTTTATCACTTTTATAATTTAATTCAGTGTTCATGTCACTCTAGTTCTAAAAGTTTGCTCTGAAATTCCTCCTTTTTTGTTCTTAGCCTGGTCCATTCAACTGGCAACAACCCAAGTGCTTTTATTTCTTTCCATCCTTTAGGCTTTTTATTGTATACATTTGTAATTCTTTTACAAAATTATGCTTATAATACTTGGCTGGTTGTCTTCAACATTATCCACTGATTAGTTTATGCTTCAGTGAGAAACACAAAGAATGTTTTTTGTCAAGAGAGACTCAACAAAAATCAGAGCTTTTATCAGGTGTCAAGAGGTACAAGTGAAGCAGAAAGAGGTCTGGAATACCAACCCACCTTACCAGCTCCTTTGTACATCTGGGAAGGACTGGCCCAGACTGTTGGATAGAATTTGGATTCTTAGATGTATATAATTGCCTCATTAACACAGAAAGAACCAATCAGTACAAAATTTCTCATTATTTTTCTTTATAATTATAGTCTTCATACTGTATACTACATTCCCAGAACTTACCTTGTAAGTGAAAATTACATTTCACGTGGTCAAACAGATGCATTGAAAATCACAGTGTATTAGACTTACGGCAATAGAATGAGAGGTTTGTGAAAAAGGTATTTGCATAAGGAAAGTTGCTAAAAATCCAAGGACTGAAACTTTGGAGTGGACCTGGAAAAAATATGCAGAGAATTGACTTTTGCTCTCATGGTTTATGGCTACTGTCCCTTTCTCCCCTACCTATGCTACTATCCTATTTCAGTTTTTATACAATGATTCTCAATCCTTCCCTTCCGTTTCTAAGGCCTTACTGGAGAAACAGCAATAATGTTATTTAAACTAGGACCTTCCTTTGAGAGTCCATGTAGTATGTTGCAGTAATTAAGTCTACCCTCCCTCCTGTCACCCACAATATGCTTTTTTTTTTTTCTTCAAATTGACAGCAGCAAGTTGATCCCAAGACAGTGGCAGAAGTTTTGTGCATTGTGCAAGCAACATGCATTTGACACTTGCCAACTAGGAGAGCACCATGTGTAGCCCACTCCTGTTTTACTCTCTTGTCTTTCACTGCTTTTTCTGCTTTGTCTCCTTTGGAGCTTTCTGTGGATTGTGCTTCAAGCTGGCTGTGGTCCAAGAGGAACTTGCGTACAGTGTGTGCGCACAAAGGGGAGGTTGGAGTTTTCAGCATGACTTCAGAAGGGAAGAAAATCTATTAAATAGCTTTAGTTTCCCAAATTATAGGAAAAGTAATAATGTAATAAAATGTAGTAAATTAATAAATTCTTAAACAATTTTATAGTATTTTCTTGCTTTTGCACACTTTTTTCAATGCCCTTAGTGCCTTCTAGTATTTAGTGTCTTATAAGAATGTGCTATTTTGTTTTCTGTTTGCAAAACTTGTCTGGAATAAAATCATATGGCTTAGGAACCAAAGGCAAATTGTTTCTTCTAACACATGAAAATGATCAAAGTAGACAAATTTACAAGGTAGGAGTTCTTTTCATGTCATTTAAGTATGACTTTTTAATTTTTTAAATAAGCAAAGATGGTGTGATAAAAGGAACAAGTGATGGGGAAAGGACACCAAATTCTAGTCTCATATCTTTCACTTAATAATAGTACCCACCTCATCAGTTGTTTTAAGGATCAAATACTATATTTTATGTGAAAAGGCTTTATAAAATCTAAAGTACTATATTAATGAAAATGACACATATTTATTAATATGAGTTGAAGCCAGAAACAAATAAAATAGCATTGACTTTTCCAGTGTCCACTTAGAAAGGAAAACATTTTAAGAGCCAAACTCAAATTTAAAGTTCTCATGACCGTAAGTTGAGTGGGCTCCTTTAAGCCACCACAAAAATAATCCTTAAAAATTCAAGTAATATTAATATATAAGTTAATGCTTTATAAAGGTAGCCTACTATTTACCTGATTTCTCATTTATTTTTCAGAAATTCTTACATTTTTCAAAATCAATTTATGTGGCTTAGAAAACACTGAGATGTACACTTAAGATTTGCATATTTTGCTATGTTTGTGTTATACTTTAATTAGAAAGTTTACTCCACAAGTTATTTTCTGATTGTGATATTAGGAAAAAAGCATCTGCCATCAGCCAAGTGTCTTGGCTGTTTACAAAGAAACTTAATTTGCATCCTTTTTCTTCTTAGGTAAAAAAGTTTAAACATTGTGGACGTTTATATGAACACTCACATAATGCCCTGATAAATTACTTAATTTAAAAGTATCTTCTGTTAAATCTCAAGTTAATATTATCAAAAAGAGTAATAGTCAGTGACTTCCAGAACAAAAGAATAATGTTGCACAGTGAATTATAGAGTAACTTATTTTACTTTAAATATAAATTTTGAGCTATAGTGTATTTACTAGTGGTATTAGTCTGTTCTGAGATAACTTAAGATCCCTAAACATTTGTGAGAGAAACTTTTATGACACACTCAAGTTTTTGCTTTTGTCTTTCTTCTTTCTCCTGGAAGAATACATCTACCAGTAGGATAGTCAGCTTGAATATTTGAACTGCATGAATTTGAACAGGGAGAGGAGTAACCAGCTGTCAGATAGTTCATATGATGTATTAGGTGCTGGTTGGAATGAGACAGTATATCTCAGCATGCTGTTGCCTTCAGTAGATTTATATTCCAAAGAAATGTGGATACATTAATACAAATAGCGATTTCAAATGAAAAGAAGATCAGCCACCTAGCTATGGTTCATGAATCACAGTGATAAAAGGGTTCACTGTGCCTTTTATTTTTTAATAATAATAATGAAAGTAGAAATTATTGCTGAGTCGAGTGGGTGCCAGGGTACACTGATCCTAAAGATTTAACTTGACCCAGCAATCCACTGGAAGCGGCTATAGCTGAGAGAAAAGAACTAAGCAGAGATGCTGGGCTTATATTTAGAATAAGAGAAAGGAACTATTAATGCATGCTTTTCTCCAGTTGCGTTCATCTCTCTAGGAAATCCTGCATGACAAAAGAGAGTTGGGACACTATTAAGTTTTATAAAGTGATACTATAGTTGCTTGAAGGGAACTTACTATTACACTGCTGGAAGCCTGTAAGGTCTGTTGACTAAAGAAGTTCAAAGATAGTCACTGTTGTTCAGTATATAGTTTTGTTTTGTATGTTTTGATTCAGTGCAGTGGGGTCAAACATAAAGGATGGTAATGTCTTTGGCGTTTTATGATTCTCTCCTTGTTGTTATAAGTACCCTATTATGTAATTTTAAGGAAATCAGAACTGCTGACCATACAAATGGTTTTCACAGAAATTGCTTTTTGCTCTATTAAAACAACAACATAAAGTGATTTTCTGATTATTGACACTGTGACTTTGCTAAAAATTCCTATATTCTTTTAAAAATAAGAATCATTTTGCCATAAAAAGCAAATTATTCTGGTTCAATAAGCAAACCTATTTTATTAAAGCAATAGATAAAAACTTCATTAGAAATACTTTTTCTTTTTCCTCTCTGAAACAGGATCACATTAATAAAACCACAATAAAATTGTTAAGGGTAAAGAAGCAGCCCAAATAGAAGAAAAATGCAAAAGATGATTCTATTATGTGGACTTAATGGGCAAGCAAAGTGAATTTTCAGTTGAACCCAGTGCTAGCTATGTGCCCCGGATATATGTTACGCACTGTTTGAAGGGCATGGCAACCAAGAGGAGGTCACCATAACTTACTTGTGGCAGCTGAGTTCTGTGATATTAAAAAGAAAATCTTTCATTAAAATAAAAAATCTAGGTTTCCTGTGAGGGTCATTGAATTCCTACATTCTAAAAAGAGAGGTTCCTTACTCACAAGGACAACTACCTGGAAGAGGTAGGAAATGACTAGTTCTGGATTCTGTTCCAGGTCTTAGTAATGTATCAAACAGGAAGCAACCTACTAACAGCTCAGAAAAATAGAAATAAGGGGGTGTACAGTGATCCTTCATATCCACGAGTTCCACATTCATGGATTCAACCAATTGGATAAAATATGTTTTTTAAGATTCCTGAAAATTGCAAAGAGTGTTGAATTTGCTGGGCACTGGCAATTATTTACATAGTATTTACATTGTAATTTAGCCATTCCTTTCTTCAGGGGATCTTCCCTATCCAGGGACAGAACCTGGGACTGCTACATTGCAGATCAAAGGCAGATTCTTTACTGACTGAGCCACCAGAGAAGCTCTAGATATGATGCATAATTTAGTGGCTCAGACTGTAAAGAATCTGTAACGCGGGAGACATGGGTTCCATTGCTGAGTTGGGAAGATCACCTGGAGGAGGGCATGGCAACCCACTCCAATATTCTTGCCTGGAGACTCCCCACGGACAGAGGTGCCTGGCAGGTTGCAGTTCATAGGGTTTCAAAGAGTCAGACACGACTGAGCAACTAAGCACAGCACAAAGATGATTTAAAGTGTTTGGGAGGATCTGGATAGGTACTGTGCAAATACTATGCTTGTTTTATATAAGGGATTTGAGTATCTGTGAATTTTGGTGTCCAAGGGGTGTTGGAAGCAGTTCCCCTTAGATACTGAAGGAGGGCTATAATTAGCTTTTAGTAATTGGTGAGACAGCAAAGATTTAAGTAAGATGAATACAAATTATTTTTTAGCCAAGAACACTGTGGGCTATCTACCTTGGCCAGAAACTGGGTTAGGCATTGTGTATTTAAAGAATTGTAAAACAGTTTTCATTTTTGTCTTACTTTTCAAGGTTATATCACATTTTTGTTCAGAAAAATGTCTTTGCATAAAATCCCATATCCAAAAAACAGAAATTGTAGGAAGTAGAACTCAGATGAGTAGAATGAGCTGTCTTCCTCTCTTGCCTTTTCTTCTTTCTTTCCCTTTCTGTTTACCTCTTCTTAAAGATATGACTAAAAATAACAAAATTTAATTGGGTATCAATAGTATCAGATTTAAGAGAGCAGGTAAGCTATATATTGCTTCTTTTACTATTCCCTCATGTCAATCTTTTACTTAAAAAGATAAAAGGAACCAAATTTACTTTGAGACTATACAAAACCAGCATCAACTAGGTTATAACAAGTAAGTTTAATTTTGCTAAATACATTATGTTTTTATTTTATAACTTCATATTTACAGGAAAGTTAGAAGAATTATGCCAAAAGTCCCCTTATATCCTTTATATAAACTCATCAGTCTTTAAATTTTTACCTTTTTCCTCTCTTTCTTATCTCATACATAGACATATATGTCATTTTTATCCTTTATATAAATTCATTAGTCTTTACATTTTTACATTTTTCCTCTTTCTTATTATCTCTAATACATAGGCACATATGTCATTTATATCATCTTCCTAAAGCATGTGAGAGTTATTTTACACATCATGACTCTTTATTCTTAAATACTTCAGCATGTATTTTCTAAGAATAAGGATATTCTCTTATATATCAGATTAAGTACCAAAGTTAGGAATTTTAACCTTGACATATTATCTTATTTAACATAAATCCACATTCAATTTTTCCAAATTGTCTCATTAAAAAAAAAAAAAACAAAAAAAACACAACACAACAGTTTCCAATCTAGAACCATGTGTTATATTTAACTGTAAGGTAACTTTACCCTCTTCTTAATCTGGGGTAGTTCCTCACCATTCTTTATCTCACGTGCCATTAACACTCACGACAGTTATATTTTTTTTGTAGAATGTTCTCTAATTCATGTTTGTCTGGCATTTCACTGTTAGGTTCAGCTTATGCAGTTTTTGGCAGGAAAACTACATGTGTAATATTTGTGTTCTTAGTGGATCCTATCAGGAAGTATATGATGTCAGTTTGTATCATGACTGGTGATATTACATCTGATCCTTTGGTAAAGGTTGCATTTACTAGGTTTCACCACTGTAGAGTTGCTATAATTCCCCTTGCTAATTAATAAGTACTCTCTGAAAAGATACTCTGGAAGTTATGTATTAATAAATACTGTTTTACACCATTTTTTTACCCAGAAGGTTTAGTATCCATTGGTTCCTTCCCAAATTATTTTTTCTATGATACTTAGGTGGTAATGATTATATAGCTTTGTCATCTCCTCCATGTTTATTAGTTGGCATTCTGTTATACAGACGTCTTTTCCCTGTTCCTCTGTCCTTTCCCTTTTCCTCTGTTTGTTCAACAGGTTATAATCCATTATAATTATTTTTTTTTTGATGCTCAAATTATTCTAGGTTAGATCTGGAGGAGCTCCTTCAAGGCGGCTCCTGAATTTACTTTAAGGAATCCATTCATGAATATCTACTCTTGAATGGTGTAACACTGAGTGAGAAGTTCATAGAAGAGGGCCAGCTTTAGCAAGAACTATGAGTATGTGTCTGACAGAGCTTCTGGTTCTGGAACTGGAAATATTTTATTGAATACTATTGTACTATACATTGGTATTATGCATTTCAGGTTATCTACCTATCCCACAGTAATTTCAAAAGAAACTGACCATTAATGGTTTACTGCTAAACCCTATTTGAAATACATGTTTAATTTTATTTGGGGTTGAGTTGGTCTTTTGTAATAAATAAGATAAATAAACTTATATACTACTCTATGCATTTATTCAGAGTGTTTATTAATTATCATTTAAGTAATAGATTTGGTTAAGTCCTAGAGATTCAGTAAAAACCTCAAAAAGAGTCTAGGCTGATGTAAATATTAGGATGTAGCAGAAGGAAACAGAAGAAACATGTATAATTATGTTATATATATTTTTAAGTCACTAGTGTCAGGGTAGTAGAGTAGTGGCACAAAAGAGGAAGTGGTAATATAGTAGATAATGTCTTCAAATAAGAGTAGTTGCTGTAAAAGTATAACTTTTAAGAGTTGAAAATATGACTTAAGCACATGTTAGAGATTTATTTAAAGTAATTAGTAGGGGAAGCAATAAAAATAAAATTTTGTTCAAAGAATATTGAGAAGCATGGTAATATTAGGAAGATTAATAAATACTAGAGTAAGACTATTAGTTTGATTATAAAGCTGATAATGTTTCATATGGTAATAAGCTATAATATTTAGGATGATCTTTCCTACCAAATTGAAAACATTTATATCTCTATTGGACATAAATATAAAAGTTAACATGTAACTTCACAAGTTCTGAACCCTTCAGTTCAGTTCAGTTCAGTTCAGTTGCTCAGTCGTGTCCAACTCTTTGCGACCCCTGAATCACAGCATGCCAGGCCTCCCTGTCCATCACCATCTCCTAGAGTTCACTCAAACTCACGTCCATTGAGTCGGTGATGCCATCCAGCCATCTCATCCTCTGTTGTCCCCTTTTCCTCCTACCCCCAATCCCTGCCAGCATCAGAGTCTTTTCCAATGAGTCAGCTCTTCACATCAGGTGGCCAAAGTATTGGAGTTTCAGCTTTAGCATCATTCCTTCCAAAGAATACCCAGGACTGATCTCCTTTAGAATGGACTGGTTGGTTCTTCTTGCAGTCCAAGGGACTATCAAGAGTCTTCTCCAACACCACAGTTCAAAAGCATCAATTCTTCGGCACTCAGCTTTCTTCACGGTCCAACTCTCACATCCATACATGACCACTGGAAAAACCATAGCCTTGACTAGACAGACCTTTGTTGGCAAAGTAATGTCTCTGCTTTTAAATATGCTATCTATGTTGGTCATAACTTTCCTTCCAAGGAGTAAGCGTCTTTTAATTTCATGGCTGCAGTCACCATCTGCAGTGATTTTGGAGCCCAAAAAAATAAAGTCTGACACCGTTTCCACAGTTTGCCCATCTGTTTCCACAGTTTGCCCATCTGTTTCCACAGTTTGCCCATCTATTTTCCATGAAGTGATGGGACCAGATGCCATGATCTTCGTTTTCTGAATGTTGAGCTTTAAGCCAACTTTTTCACTCTCCTCATTCACTCTCCTCAAGAGGCTTTTTAGTTCCTCTTCACTTTCTGCCATAAGGGTGGTGTTATCTGCGTATCTGAGGTTATTGATTTTTCTCCTGGCAATCTTGATTCCAGCTTGTGCTTCTTCTGAACCCTTAATAAATAGCAAAATCTAAAACAGGACAATCTCCTCAAGAATTAAACCATCTGTGAGCCTGACACTGGCAAGATACACAAGATTTTAATATTTGGATATTTTTTCTTTGATCTCCTAAAAATATTTTGCAAAGATTATTGTATCATTACTGTATTGTAGTTGATTGTTGTTTAGTCACTCAGTTGTGTCCAACGCTTTGCTACCCCATGGACTGCAGCACATCAGGCTTCTGTATCCTTCACCATCTCCCAAGTTTGCTAAACTCATGTCCATTGAGTCACTGATGCCATCTATCTGTCTCATCCTCTATTGTCCCCTTCTTCTCCTGCCTTCAATCTTTCCAGCATCAGGGTCTTTTCCAGTGAGTCAGCTCTTCCCATCAGGTGGCCAAAGTATTGGAGCTTCAGCGTCAGCATCAGTCCTTCCAATGAATATTTAGGCTTGATTTCCTTTAGAATTGACGGTTTGATCACCATGCAGTCCAAGGGACTCTTAAGAGTCTTCTGAAACATCATAGTTCAAAGGCATCAGTTCTTCAGCAGTCAGCCTTCTCTGTGGTCCCATTCTCACATTGTACATGACTACTGGAAAAAATACAGTTTTGGCCTATGGACCTTTGTTGGCAAAGTGATGTCTTTGCCTTTTAATATGCTGTCTAGATTTAGATTGGTCATAGCTTTTCTTCTAAGGAGCAAGCATCTTAATTTCATGACTGTAGTCACTGTCCACAGTGATTTTGAAGCCCAAGAAAATAAAGTCTGTCAATGTTTTAATTGTTTCCCCATCTATTTGCCATGAAATGAAGGGACCAGATGCCATGATCTTCATATTTTTGAACGTTGAGTTTTAAGCTAGCTTTTTCATGCTCCTCTTTCACTTTCATCAAGAGGCTCTTTAGTTACTCTTTGCTTTCTGCCATAAGGGTGGTGTCATCTGCATATCTGAGGTTATTGATCTTTCTCCCAGCAATCTTTATTACAGCTTGAGTTTCATCCAGCACTGCATTTTGCATGATGTACTCTTCATGTAAGTTAAATAAGCAGGGTGACAATATATAGCCTTGACGTGCTCCTTTCAAAATTTTGAATCAGTCCATTGTTCTGTGTCCAGTTCTAACTGTTGCTTCTTCATCTGCATACAGATTTCTCAGGTGGCAGGTAAGGTAGTCTGCTATTCTCATCTCTTTAAGAATTTGCTAGTTTGTTGTGATACACACAGTCGAAGGCTTTAGCGTAGTCAATAAAGCATAATTAGCTGTTTTTCTGGAATTCTCGTGCTTTTTCTGTGATACAGTGGATGTTGGCAATTATATCTCTGCTTCCTCTGTGTTTTCTAAATCCAGCTTGTACATATGGAAGGTCTCGGTTCACATACTTATGAAGCTTGGCTTGGAGAATTTTGAGCATTACTTTGGTAGTGTGTGAGATGAGTGCAGTTGTGCAGAAGTTTGAACATTCTTTGGCATTGCCTTTCTTTGGGATTGGAATGAAACCTGACCTCTTCCAGTCCTGTGGCCAGTGCTGAGTTTTCCAATTTTGCTGGCATATTGAGTGCAGCACTTTCACAGCGTCATCTTTTAGGATTTGAAATAGCTCAACTGGAATTCTGTCATCTCCACTACCTTTGTTCTTAGTGATTCTTCTCTAAGTTCCACTTGACTTTGCGTTCCAGGATGTCTGGCTGTAGGTGAGTGATCTTCTGTGTATTCTTACTATCTCTTCTTAGTATCTCTTGCTTCTGTTAGGCCCATACCATTTCTGTCCGTCTGTGCATGAAAGGTTGCTTGGTATCTCTAATTCTCTTGAAGAGATCTTTAATTTGTCCCATTCTATTGTTTTCCTTTATTTCTTTGCATCATTCACTTATGAAGGTTTTCTTATCTCTCCTTGGTATTCTTTGGAACTCTGCATTCAGGTGGGTATACCTTTCCTTTCTCCTTTGCCTTATGCTTCTCATCTTTTCTCAGCTATTTGTAAGGCCTTCTCAGACAACCATTTTGCCTTTTTGCATATCTTTTTTGGGGGGATGTTTTGATTACCCCCTCCTGTACAGTGTTATGAACCTCCACCCATAGTTCTTCAGGCACTCTTATCTATCAGATCTCATCCCTTGAATCTGTTTGTCACTTCCACTGTATAGTTGTAAAACATTTTATTTAGGTCATACCTGAATGGTCTATCAGTTTTCCCTCCTTTCTTCAATTTAAGTCTGAATTTTGCAGTAAGGAGTTAATGATCTGTGTTATAATCTGCTCCTGGTCTTGTTTTTGCTAACTGTATAAATGTTTCGATGTTCGGCTGCAAAGAATATCATCAGTCTGATTTCTCTATTGACCACCTGGTGATGTCTGTGTGTAGAGTCGTCTCTTGTCTTGTTTGAAGAGGGTATTTGCTATGACCAGTGCATTCTTTTGGCAAAAATTCTGTTAGTCTCTGCCCTTCTTCATTTTTACTCCAAGACCAGACTTGCCTATTATTCCAGATATCTCTTGTCTTTCTGCTTTTGCCATTTAGTCTCCATTGATTAAATAGACATTATGATATATTACCTTATAGATTCTCACATCTGATCAAGTTGAGATCATCATTATCAGCTCAGTGGAGATCATGAAATCATCAGACCATTACATTAGATACCCCACAGACAGAGAATTTATGGTATGTAAAGTCATGCTCATGTAGGCATATATTACTGGCTATGTGATTAAGGCTTACTTAGATCCACTGCTCACTAGTTCATCCCCTGACTGTGGACCACAGCTGAAGACATAGGGTACTTACTTAATTACACAAAGGTAACTGGCTTAGTGGTTTGAGATTAGAAACAGACTTGACAGTCTTGAGACTTGATTGTGGAAAGGGGTACAGCCCTAACCAGAAGTTTGACAAGGAACAGACAGAGTAACAGACTTACTTTGTCAGAAGGAAAAACAAACAAGCAAGCAAATTCATGCAAATCAGAAGAAATAAAAAAAAAACATAGAAAAGTAGAAAGTCAGCAAAACGTTACTTCCACTTGGAAAGTCACTTTGGGAGCCAAGAAGGAACTTGCCTGGACTTAAATATAGTGTAAAGTGATGTCTCCAGCAATATAGTTTAATTGACTCTGGCATGTGAGTCCACTTGAATGCCTCAGTGGGTTCTCCAAAACTGTCAAGGTATAATTTTCAAAAGCTTAAAATATGACTTTATACAAATACAGTTCGGACAAAAATCAAAGGTTTACTTAAGAAAGCATGCATAATGGTAAATTGGTTCAGAGAGCACTTGAGGAATTAGATATTTATAGCAATTAAATAAAAGAATGTTAGAATAATATTGCAAAATTGAATATAAAACCAGTAAATGCTCTGCAAGGCAGTCATCCATTACCAGACAAAAGCATATGTATCTCAGTTGGATACAGATCTACAAGTTGCCATGTAACTTCACCAAGTCAAAACCATTAATTAGTAAAGGTAGCGAAATCAAACAGTGATATAATATACAGAATTCAGTAGGTCTCAGTTAAATAATGCTTCAGTTGCAGTCATCTACCCGACTGTGTGTCTTAGTTTTGGATTTTGATTTTTAACACATTCACTACCCCAGTGGCAAGCTCAAAAAAACAGCAGTTTAGATGTGGAACAATTCATAAGTAATTGCATTAATGTGTGAAACTTTCCTGTAAGGCAGAGGTGCTGGAAAAGAACTGAGATCTTACAGTGACTATGGACGGATAATAGGGAAGAGCTCAGTCAGGGAGTCAGGCATTAAGATAATAAGGATTTTGTAGGAGTTTGGGAACCACTACGGTTTTAAGTAGGATAACAGCGTAAAAATATATGCTGTTTAGAATTACTGTTTACCTAATTTTAAATGCTTTAAATGAATTCAGTAGGTAGCTATAGTTTATAGTGATAAGTACCTTACATGGAAAATGGCAGTGCTTTTTATTACTGTTCAAATGTAAAATAACATATTGCTTTTTGTTGACTTTTGATGTAAACTTTTATTTTCCTATTTGTTTGAGGCATTGCTGCTAAATTAAAACTATTCTCTCAGCACTTACTCAGAGTTTCATTTTATTATTCAATTATGTATTTATTACATTTTACATTTGTTTGATTCTAACAGTTGTGAAATTGTATAGTTAAAAACTTTGCCATTAGTTAATAATTACTGAATGATTCTTAACCTATCAATTAAATCTCTGGTGGAACATAGCAATAAGGATATTCTTAGAAGAATACTGATTTATGCCTATTTAGGCTGTTTTCCTTTACTCAACAATTTACCTTTCTTATGTTACAAAGAATATAATTATACTTAGTTATAAAGTATCATAATTTACTAGCTGCCAAAGTCACACAGTCTCATTTACAAACGTCCCATTTTTCTATCCAAGCCATTTTCTTTGTAGTAAGTGACCAAACTATCAACCTGTAAGATGTCCAGGTAACTTTGCCCTCAGGGTAGTATGAAAGGTGATACAAAACAATAGGAGTTTATAGAAACACAAAATCTTATTCATGTGCAGTGGTGGTTGTGAGTATAGGGCTTGCTACTTTGATTGCAGTGTAATTTACAAGGTTTTTGATTTGTTTTCTGTATGGTCATTCTGGACTCAGCTACTTTCTTCAGAGTGCATCTTTTTGCTAAGTGTGATGGACAAGAAGGAACAATGGGCCAGAGATAGGATCTATCTGAGCTGATTACAAGATTCTCTTCTAATCAAGATGATATCTCATGATTAAGAAAGAAAAATTAGCTGTCACATCGGGTTTTTAATTGATACTAAGGGAAGTGCCACACTTATTTTCTAAAAGACTTCAGGGAGTGAACTGAGACACCAGTTTGATTAATTAATGATGAATAGATTAGAATTATAAACAACCATTTCTGTAAAGAAGGAAGAAGCAGTGATTATATATAAGCTTGCAGGTCATAATTATGTTTGAATATTATTAGGAAATATTTAGATAATTTTTTCATGATGCCTAAAAACATAGGCTGTTTTTTGACTTTTTCACCTATAATTTCCATGAACATTTTATAATATTTTACCCCTTTTTTTAACTCTTATCAAAGTAGATATTTGTTCAATAAATTAGTTCATATTTAAGGATAGGAAAAGTGATGTTAATATTTATTGGGAGTTTATTATGTATCATGGATTGCATAATCACTTTTTGTGTGGGAAATATTATTCTGTGTTTATAATCCTTTCTAAGAAAAATTTTCACTAAAGAGCTCTTTTGTTGCACTTCCATTAAATGTAGTCATTAAAATTTTCTCCTATTGAATAGAATCCTGCTTTCCTTTATTATTTAGTTCTCTGATGCAACATACACTTCTAGTCCTTCAGATAGTTAAAGCTTCTTAAACATTATTTATGGCACTTTTTAAAAATAAGGAGGCTTGCAACCTCTTCTTTCAATATTCAGAAGCCTCACTATTTTCTCTATTCCATTTATAGTCCTTTATAGGAAAAAAGTCTTTAAAAATATGTACTATCCATTCACAAATAGCATAAATCCCTCTGGACACTGAATAGAGATTGATAATTAAGATTATTAAAGCTTTTTTCTGAATGTTAGACCCTAAAATTTCTTGAAGTTGAAAAATTATTATTTCCTGTTTTTGACTCAACTGTGGGAACTTCCACAGAAAGATTACTTTGTCTGTTAGCTTGATTAATTTAACTGACAAAGGACCAAAGAAACAATATAATTATTTATTTTAGTTGTATAGATTTGGCAAAGATTTCTGTTTAAGATAATAGGCATTGTGGGATTATATTTCAGATTCAAACCTAGTATTGTATATGTGTCATAAGAAAATATAAAATGGGTAAAACACATGTGACCAAAATGAGCTAACAATTTTATGAATTGAATATTGTTCAATTCATAGAATATTGTTTAATCTCAACCCATTTTCATCTCTATTATTAGAGTTAATTTGAAATATTGGTTTTAAATAATAATGGAAATAGCCTGTTAAGACTTCAAAGTTTTTTTAAAAAATTCCTATTGGCCTTATCATTATGTAAGAAGAATTACAGCACCCTGTCCCTATCCTGAGGACATGTATCTTAGATTTATGTTTTTGAATAGAGGTATTGAGTAGAGAAGTTTACTTTTGCTCATTTTGTCAGGAGAGTGGTCATTTTTGCTGCTGATGTGTCCATGTACACTTTGCTAATGTAAATCCAATGTGTGAAAAAACACATTGATAAAACTAAACTTGGAAGCTATTATTTTTATATAAGATGTATTTTAAAAACCCTCAGTAATAAATCCTTCTCTTTCATTCATCATTAACAGCAATAACTCATATTTATTAAGGGTCATCAAAGGGTGACTTCAAGTGTAGAATCAAGGTGAACACGTAATAGATGGTTTCTTGATATAATGTTATAAAATGCAAGACATGAGATAACATGGCCCAGAAAATGAGATTAAGTGGAAGGGAAATAGAACTTGAATCAGAAAAGCTCGATATAACAAAGTACTTAATTCTTTTGTATTTTCGCAACTCTTAGCTGAAAAATCGTATTTACAGTGCATATTTCACATAGTAGTTGTGAAAATTAAATGGGGTTTGAATTAAAATATGGGTATTTGTCAAGCAAACTGATAGCAGTTAAATTTCCTGTTTTGTGTATATGTGAGAGACCTTTTTTGCAGGCTTTCAAGATCTTTGGCAATGCCAAAGAATGCTGAAACTATGGCACAATTGCACTCATCTCACCCTCTAGTAAATTAATGCTCAAAATTCTTCAAGCCAGGCTTCAACAATACATGGGCCATAAACTTCCAGATGTTCAAGCTGGTTTTAGAAGAGGCAGAGGAACCAGAGATCAAATTGCCAACATCTGCTGGATCATCGAAAAAGCAAGAGAGTTCCAGAAAAACATCTATTTCTGCTTTATTGACTATGCCAAAGCCTTTGACTGTGTGGATCACAATTAACTGTGGAAAATTCTGAAAGAGATGGGAATACCAGACCACTTGACCTGCCTCTTGAGAAATCTGTATGCAGGTCAGGAAGCAACAAATAGAACTGGACATGGAACAACAGACTGGTTCCAAATAGGAAAAGGAGTATGTCAAGGCTGTATATTGTCACCCTGCTTATTTAACTTATATGCAGAGTAAATCATGAGAAATGCTGGGCTGCAAGAAGCACAAGCTGGAATCAAGATTGCCGGGAGAAATATCAATAACCTGAGATATGCAGATGACACCACCCTTAAGGCAGAAAGCGGAGAAGAACTAAAGAGCCTCTTGATGAAAGTGAAAGAGGAGAGTGAAAAAGTTGGCATAAAGCTCAACATTAAGAAAACTAAGATCATGGCATCTGGTCCTATCCATTCATGGCAAATAGATGTGGAAACAATGACAGACTTTATTTTTTTGGGCTCCAAAATCACTGCAGATGGTGACTGCAGCCATGAAATTAAAAGACACTTGCTCCTTGGAAGAAAACCTGTGACCAGCCTGACAGCATATTCAAAAGCAGAGACATTACTTTGCCAACAAAGGTCTGTCTAGTCAAGGCTATGGTTTTTCCAGAGGTCATGTATGGATGCAAGAGTTGCACTATAAAGAAAACTGAGCGCCAAAGAATTAATGCATTTGAACTATGGTATTGGAGAAGACTCTTGAGAGTTCCGTGGACTGCAAGGATTTCCAACCAGTCCATCCTAAAGAAAATCAGTCCTGAATATTCATTGGAAGGACTGATGCTGAAGATGAAACTCCAAAACTTTGGCCACCTGATGTGAAGAACCGATTCATTTGAAAAGACCCTGATCCTAGGAAAGATTGAACGCAGGTGGAGAAGGGGACAACAGAGGATGAAATGGTTGGATGGCATCACCAACTCAATGCACATGAATTTGAGTATACTCCGGGAGTTGGTGATGGACAATGAGGCCTGGAGTGCTGCAGTCCATGGGGTCTCAAAGAGTTGGACACAACTGAGCGACTGAACTGAACTGAACTTCAGGATCTCAAATCCCCACTTCTAATCACCATTCTTAGCCGAATTTCAACCCTGGTTCCTCAGCCCTTGAGCAGCAAGGGCTAGAAGCCAAGAAGCCAAGTCGGTACCCAGAGTTGTGTGCCATGATTTTACATTGTGGTAATAAAATCACTCCCTTGTTGTGCAGAGTTTTAAACTGAAAGATAAGAATTTCAAATAGTAAAGACAAGCGGGGGAGCCTGAGACCTCTTTTACTGGAAGATAATCTGCTTGCAAAATATCATGGTCCTTCATTTCCACCTGATGTTGAGATAATATCATCTGGCCCTTACGAAAAATACCGTCTCTGTGACTAACATAAGAGAATCAGTAAATCTTGAACCTCTGTCCTCTGACTGTTGTAGTGTTCCTGTGTTTCCTTCACAGGTTATGCCTGTGAGGATGGAAATGAAAAAAGCAGGATGGGCGGAAAAATAAGTCCCCATGATCTGCAGCAGTGACCACTCAAGCTGAGAAGGTCTTTCATATTTGTCCCAGATTGAGACAAGGGAAGCATTCTTTATAATTTCACATTGACCAGTGCATGTCATGAGAAGACATTGTGACCCATCTTGGATGAAGTAGCAAGGGCTGAGAGCTAAGGCCGAGTCCAGGGAAGGCGTTCAGTTGAGAGCTCTTTATTGCCAAAGCACAGCAACTGGGGAATGCGTGAGTCAGTCCCAAATGTGAGGATCTGGGGAGTATACCACTTTAGCTTTATGGTGTCTAAGGTAATCTTAACAAGAAGCCCATAAAGTAGACATTATTCTTATTCATATGTTGCCAATGAGGAAATTGAGATATTAATTAAGATATTAATAGAACTAATTAATATTAGTTAGATATTAATTAAGAACTAATAGATGCGGTAACAGTGTTTTTTAATATTTTTTTTCAGGAGCCCTTGACTTTCCTAAAAGTTATTGAGGACCTGAAAGAGCCTTTGTTTTGTGGGTCTTATCAATTAATATTTACCATACTAGTAATTGAAATGGACATTTGAAAATATTGTCATTTTTAGATAATAGTATGAGCTGCTTTTATATTAAAGAAAACAGTTTTATGGGAAATAACTGCATTACCCAAACAAAAAATAATTAGGAAACACAGTGGTGTGGCTTTACATTTTTGTAAATCTATTTGTTATGTGACTTAATAGAGGACAGCTGGATTCTCATATTTATTTCAATCTATTGTGATATGTGGTTTTGTAGGAATATTGGGGCTCACACAAATATGTAGCTGGAAAAGGGTAGTTCCTTACTGAAGTTTGGTTGGATGTGGAATCCTAAACCATTTCAGTGAACTTTCATTTTACTCTGAAATAAATGATGTCTGCAATATTCATATTATACTCTTGTGAAGGCCGTCTCCTTTCATCGTTTCATTCAAACATGTCACACTCAGTTCTAGTTCTGGGACTTGGTGCATCTTGTTATTCTCCTCTATTAATACCTCATGCCTTCTTCACTTACCCCTTTCTCAGTTCAGTTCAGTTCATTTCAGTCGCTCAGTTGTGTCTGACTCTTTGGGACCCCATGAATTGCAGCATGCCAGGCCTCCCTGTCCATCACCAACTCCTGGAGTTCACTCAAACTCATGTCCATCGAGTCAGTGATGCCATCCAGCCATCTCATCCTCTGTCATCCCCTTTTCCTCTTGCCCCCAATCCCTCCCAGCATCAGAGTCTTTCCCAATGAGTCAACTCTTCGCATGAGGTGGCCAAAGTACTGGAGTTTTGGCTTTAGCATCATTCCTTCCAAAGAAATCCCAGGGCTGATCTCCTTCAGAATGGACTGGTTGGATCTCCTTGCAGTCCAAGGGACTCTCAAGAGTCTTCTCCAACACCACTGCTCAAAAGCATCAATTCTTTGGTGCTCAGCTTTCTTCACAGTCCAACTCTCACATCCATACATGACCACTGGAGAAACCATAGCCTTGACTAGACGGACCGTTGTTGGCAAAGTAATATCTCTGCTTTTCAATATGCTATCTATGTTGGTCATAACTTTCCTTCCAAGGAGTAAGCGTCTTTTAATTTCATGGCTGCAGTCACCATCTGCAGTGATTTTGGAGCCCCCCAAAATAAAGTCTGCCACTGTTTCCACAGTTTGCCTATCTATTTCCCATGAAGTGATGGGACCAGATGCCATGATCTTCGTTTTCTGAAAGTTGAGCTTTAAGCCAATTTTTTCACTCTCCTCTTTCACTTTCATCAGGAGGCTTTTTAGTTCCTCTTTGCCCTCTGCCATAAGGGTGGTGTCATCTGCATATCTGAAGTTATTGATATTTCTCCCAGCAATCTTGATTCCAGCTTGTGCTTCTTCAAGCCCAGCATTTCTCATGATGTCCTCTGCATATAAGTTAAATAAGCGGGGTGACAATATACAGCCTTGACGTACTCCTTTTCCTATTTGGAACCAGTCTGTTGTTCTGTGTCCAGTTTTAACTGTTGCTTCCTGACCTGTATATAGGTTTCTCAAGAGGCAAGTCAGGTGGTCTGGTATGTCCATCTGTTTCAGAATTTTCCACAGTTTATTGTGACCCACACAGTCAAAGGCTTTGACATAGTCAATAAAGCAGAAATAGATGTTTTTCTGGAACTCTTTTGATTTTTTGATGATCCAGCAGATGTTGACATTTTGTCAAATATCTAATTCAGATTCCCCTTTTGAAACCCTCTTTTAGTATTTTGGACTTTTCTGATTTAAACCTCTATTTGATTTTCTGTAACTCTGTTATTGAAAGTTTACATGATAACTTCCATTCTTTCATATCCTATGAAGTATGGCAATAATATTGTTCACATTTTTTACAAATGAGGAAACTGCAGCAGAGAAACAGTAAGTAATACTTAGTAACTTACCCAAAGTCATAAAACTAGTTAGGCATAGGTCCAGAAAAATCAGACTCTACAGTCTATCCTTTTAATCCGTACTTTAAAGGAAGAGGACGTGCTCTTGGTTTAGAGATTGAATTGTTTGTAGTTTTCTACATAATTTCTACAGAATTGTTTGTGTTTCCTACCTGACACCTTGAGCCTAAAAGGCACTGACTATTCATTGAGACTATGTATGTAGACTAGCTGATTAACCATTAGTTGTTATTCTTCAGGTATTTCAGATATTAAAGCTGTTTTAAGTCTACTCTGAATAGGATACTCCTCTCATGATAATCCATTAGAAGGAACTTGTCCTTTAAATTTTAGCAACAAGCTGTGCCATCTTGTGTGTATATGTGTGTTCAGTTGCTCAGTTTTACTTTGTAATTATCATCTTACAGACTTCTATAGAACTTTGTCCCTTTTCCTCAGTACCTTTCCTTTGTCCTTTTGTCCCTATTCCAGCTTGTGATTACACATTTGTTAGTGTTGTAAGTTGATTAATATAATTCTTCCCACAGTAGACTCTAGACTTCATGATAATAGTAATAGTTTCATTTGATGATCATCATTATGGTCTCAGCAAAAACATAGTACCTGACAGTTATTGGATGTGCAATAAACATTTATTGATTGAATGACATAATGGTAATACAACTCTGTTTTTCTTTATAAAATCAGGAAATTATATTATCTCAATGTATTGTAATATTTCATTTTTAAATGTGGTTTACTTTTGTTTAAATTTTTTAACCTTTTTCCTTCCAATTTTATTGAGAGATAATTGATTGAGCTATTGCTACAAACTATTTTTAAAAAAGTTTTCAGCATTAACTCTTGTTTATGATGCACTTAACTATCTCTTTTGTTGCAAGTTTTTACAGCAAAACTTGTGCTTGTGCTTCTTTAGGTATAAAATTGATTTCATTTTTCATAATGAATTATCTACATATTTACATAGTCTACAATATGGTTTGGGAAAAAATAATTCTTTTTTTAATAGAATTCTAGATTAGTAAATCTTATTACGTACCTTCCTTACACTTACCTGCATTGCCTATGAGAACTTTCATTTCCAAATTCTTTTGCTTATTTTGTCACCACATTCAGAATCTGATCAGTTTGCACCCTCCACAACACTACTGTGTTTCTGGCCCACCTACTTAACTGGATTATTGCAACAACCTCCCACTTTCTCCCTACTTCTGTTTATGTTCACTTATAGTCTGTTGTCTTCATGGCCACTGGAATGATCCTTTAATATCTAAATTAAATTGTGTTATGTTCATTTTCTAGCATTTTCCAGTGGTTTCCCACTCCTGAGAGGAAAAGCAAAAGATTCACAATGACCAAAATTTCTCTAGTAATCCTATTCCTTGATTTCAGTATAGAATCATCTTCTTTTATTCTATCTCTAGCTTACTTAATTAGCCAATCTGTCCTTCCTGATTTGTCTCCAACCTTGTTAAGCAATTACTCATCTCAGTCTTCTTACACTTGTAGTTCCAGATGCCTGGGACACTTTCTCCAGATTTTTTCATGTCATCCTCCCTAATTTCCTTTGATTTTCCTGCTCAGATAAAAGCTTTTATTATTGGGTCATCTCTGAGCATTCTGTATAGAACGTTTTCCTTATGCCTCTGTATGCCTTTTATGTTACTTTGTTTATTTTTTATTCATGTCTCTTATCACCATTTTACATATTATTTATTCTTTTATTTGTTTGTTTCTGGCCTCACCTCATATAGGAATAAAAGATGTTTCAGGGTATAGACTATTTATTTATTTTTAATGAAACATTCCCCAGGCCTGGAACAGATTCTTAAACAAAGAAGGCATGAAGTATGTATTATATGAATAGAAGAAAGAAGAAATGAAGAATTGTGATTAAGATTTACTAATTCACTCTAACATTTTGTTATTTTATACTTTCTCCCCAGTGACAAAAAAATCTGTTGACTACCATTTCCTCTCCAATATTTCAGGTGGTTTCATGTCACTAAAACTTGCTACAACAGACATTTTCTAAATAACTGAATTACATATTAATTTTTCTCTTTGCTATCCAAAAGAGAATTACTCCTTGTGGTACAAGAACTTTTTTTTATATGAAAATGTATATCCTAATGGATGATTGTAAGGCTCCAGCTGTACCCGTTTATTCTAAAACATTGATTTACATTTGTCTTTGAGTCCTGAAAACCAGGGAATGTTGTCTCTTTTATTCTTTCCTAATAAATTTTCTGTGTAATGAAAGAGACTTATGTTTTTTTAAAAAAGAGCCCCAAGAGAAAGCTGCACTATTACTCAAATTATTTCTGTCAAAATGAATTTCATTTGTGAATTGTGGTAGCTTAAAACATTTACAGATCAGACATTTTGTCATAGTTTATGGATTCAGAAAAATATACAATTACAGCAATGAAAAGATGTTGAATCAGCTCTGGTGCATATTACATAATTTGTAATTTTAGACTCTCAGTAATTCAGTTAATTTAACATGCCAGCTTTCCTGTGCTTTACGACCTGGCAATTTCAAACAATTTAATAGGTTTCCCCTTTTTTATTTCTAACTATTCCCGTAAGATTCATGGAAGCTTTAGAAATACTAATATCATTCAGAATATGCTTTCCATTAATTTGAAATTTCATTGTTAATTGTAGTTACTGACAATACAGGCTGGTGACATTTTTTAAACCGAGCATTCAGATCATCTTGGAATTAGGTACCAAGCTGGAACATTGAATATCTAACCAGATTATTGAATGTGTTTAATAACAATAAAGTTTTGAACAAATTTGTAATATATTTTAATACACATTTGGCATATGAGTTGAAAAATGTTTGAGACTTGGATATTAGTAATGGGTTTTCATTGTAAAGACAGTTACATATGATGTAGGAGAGCTGTGCATATTTCCAAATAGAAAATGATTTTGAGACCTATTGCTGTCATTATAGGAATAATAATTTTACACCTTTTCTGAAAATCACTGTGTTCAAAAGATCAGCTGAAATACCTATTTTCTCACATATAAATATTTAACATAACATCGTTACCGTTGCATTTTGTAGTGAAATCCGTGAAACTTTTAATATTATTTGATAAAATATTTAGCCATAATCTTGATTTAGCCATGATCTTATAAAGTTTTCATTAACTTCTTCCTGGATTAAAAATATCACTTGTTTGTATTTTTCTTTAAGGTTAACTGGATAAGGTTTAGAAAATGTATAAAGCAGATTATGATACCTAATGGATAAAATAGCAAGTTAATTTCCCACTTTGCAGCATTTATGAATCCACAAGAAGCAATTTCTAGTATAATATTATTTTGATAAAATCTATGAGAAATAAATATTAATTTTTACATTATCCCCAGGGGTCTTAAGTCTTACACTTGCTATTATAATTGTTTTTACTGGTTCAGATAAGTCAAATAAGATCAAATAAGATAGCCAGTCTTCTACAATATTAATTTTGACAATTTGTTTATATTTATACTGCATTGTGTTTTATGGTCAATGAATAAAGAAGCTTAACCTGGTAGCATGACTATTAGGCTGTTTAGACACAGATTTCAGTTTCTTTTTTCCTAGGCTGAACCTGACATTATTATACCAAATAAAGTTAAGAAATGGTCTTTTCTTTGCGGATAATATAGTTGACCAGAATTAGCTAAATTTTTGATATTAAATGAGTGAGAAATAACAGATTTAAAAGAAACTTAAAGTAAATTGAAGTTGTTTTTATTATGGAATACTTATGAACATAAATGAAGTAATAAAACTTCTATACCAATTAATATATATAATTTTAAAACCTAAGGATTTGGTAGAATAATAATTAGCTGGCACTCATCTGTTCTTCTCAGGTTCATCTCCTCTGAAGTACTAAAAATCTGATTCATCTTTAGTTCCAGAAGGATTAATGGGACACCTTCTAGCAAAATATGAAAGCAAATGTCTTCTTTTTAAATGCAGGCATGTACCCTGAATTTAAAATGAGAGGTGAAAAGGAGAGATATACGAAGGAAATGTGTCTATTTTCTAGTTTCTTTAGACCAAGAAAGATAAATTAGAGCTGGAAATGTGTGTGCAATTTAACTGATCTGGGAATCTGTTCGGTGTACCTGGTGGCTCAGTGGTAAAGAATCTGCCTACAGTGCAGACGACCTGGTTTTGATCCCTTGGTTGGGAAGTTCCCTTATAGAAGAGAATGGCTACTTACTTTAGTATTCTTGCCTGGAGAATTCTAGTACTTTTGTGGAAACAGAATGGGTTGATACCATGATCTAAATGAGGCCACCACAATTGTTCTGTTTTTATCATCACCTGACTAGTAATTTCACATTCTCTCATCATCTTGCTCTCCATACCATAAGTCTTTCAAACTTTGACTATAGTCACCTGATCCCACCTGCCATTTTTAGAAGGAAATCTTGCCTACCTTTCTTTCAACAGAGAAAATGGACATTATGGGAATTGAACTCAGTGTGCCATTCTGCTTTTTATATATAAACCTGTATATAGTTGCAGTCAACATCATTTCTTTCTTCCCAATCTTAAAAAAAGTGTGTCAAGAATCTTATTTCTAACTAAAGAAACATAGCACTGAATATCCCTCTGCTGCCCTACTTCTCATTTCCCCTTCATAGTCAATTACCCCGAAATCTTTCACTTTCTTACCACCTGGTAAGTTTTCAATGGATTCCAGAACCTTACAGAAACTTCTCCTGCTAATGATGCCTTGAAGTGAAGTGAAGTCGCTCAGTCGTGTCCAACTCTTTGCGACCCCATGGACTGTAGCCTACCAGGCTCCTCTGTCCATGGGATTTTCCAGGCAATAGTCCTGGAGTGGATTGCCATTTCTTTCTCCAGGGGATCTTCCCGACCCAGGGATCAAACCCAGATCTCCTACATTGTAGACAGACGCTTAACCGTCTGAGCCACCAGTGAAGTCTAATTGTCACCGTTGGTGGACTGCATTACCTTTCTCCTCTCTGTAATATAGTCAGCTCAGTCGTTCAGTTGTGTCCAACTCTTTGCAACCCCATGGACTGCAGCACGCCAGGCTTCCTTGTCCATCACCAACTTCTGGAGCTTGCTCAGACTCATGTCCATCGAGTCGGTGATGCCATCCAACGATTTCATCCTCTGTCATCCCCTTCTCCTCCTGCCTTCAATCTTTCCCAGCATCAGGGTCTTTTCCAATGAGTCAGTTCTTAGCATCAGGTGTCCAAAGTATTGGAGTTTCAGCTTCAACATGAGCCCTTCCTATGAATATTCAGGACTGATTTCCTTTAGGATTGACTGGTTTGTAATATAATATTGTTGATTATTTCCTTATTCTTAAAGCACATTGTTTTTTTTTTGCTTCCAGACCATTTATTCTTTTTTCTTTTCTTATTCTCTTGCTCTTTTATTTTCAATTTCTTTTGCTTATGCCTTTTCCTTAAGTATAAATATTCTCCAGTTATTTGTTCTGGGGATTTATTTACTTTTCCAATGCATTTTCTCTGAATTATTTATTCCACCTACCACTTAGTTGATGACAATAAGTCTTTATTTTCAGATAAACCTTTTTAACTGGATGACCCAGAGGCATTTCATCTTTGATATGTTCAAAACTGATCATCCTCATTATTGTATAAACTTCTGTTTTTTTTAATTGTAGTATATAATGTAATCAGAATTTTATTTGAACATTTAAAAACTCATTTTCCTTTAATAACTTAATCTGATTTTTAATAATCAAAGATTTGTAAGACATAATAACATATTTAAACTTCAAAATGTCATATTTCTTCCTGTTTTTTAAAATATTTATTTTAATTGGTATATCGTATATTCTTTTTTTTTTAATTTTTATTTTTACTTTATTTTACTTTACAATACTGTATTGGTTTTGCCATACATTGACATGAATCCACCATGGGTGTACATGCGTTCCCAAACATGAACCCCCCTCCCACCTCCCTCCCCATAACATCTCTCTGGGTCATCACCATGCACCAGCCCCAAGCATGCTGTATCCTGCGTTGGACATAGACTGGCGATTCGATTCTTACATGATAGTATACCTGTTACAATGCCATTCTCCCAAATCATCCCACCCTCTCCCTCTCCCTCTGAGTCCAAAAGTCCGTTACACACATCTGTGTCTTTTTTATAAAATATTTATTTTAATTGGTATATCCTATATTCTTAAAGCCCTTATTAGCTCATTTAACAAAGTTATTTCCCATAACTTTTAAATATCAAATTTTATTAATACAGCTTCTTAACTAGCACTTCAAACTGTCACCTCTCCATTCTTAATGTCATTGCATGAATTCAAGTAAATCAATGAGTAATGACTGCCTGGATGTGTCTGACTCTTTGTGACCCCATGGACTTCAGCCTCCCAGACTCCTCTGTCCTTGGGATTCTCCAGGCAAGAATATTGGAGTGGGTTACCATGCCTCCTCCAGGGGATCTTCCCAACCCAGGGATCAAACCCAGGTTTCCCATATTGCAGGCAGATTCTATACTGACAGCCACCAGGGAAGCCCTGTGACTACGTATTATTTGCCATACGTATATTAGCTTTTGAGTGTGTCTGACTCCTAAGCTCTCTAGATTTCTCTGTCCGTGGAGCTCTCCAGGTGAGAATATTGGATTGGGTAGCCATTTACTTACTCCAGGGAATCTTCTAGACCTCAGGATCGAACCCAGATCTTCTGTATTGCAGGAAGATTCCTTACTGTCTGAGCCACCAGGGAAGCACATTAGTCTTGAAACTGGACTCAGTGTTTTAGTTTTGATCTGCTATATTTTCACAGTATTGTTATATATATGAAAATCATGCCCAGCCAATTTAGTTGAATCTCAATTAATTTCATTTTGCCTTGCCTTCAGTTACCTTCTGTCTAAAATATTCTTTCCATAAAAAACAATTTGTCTATCTCATATCATATTTCAAGATTTAACTCATGAGTCTTCTCCCAAAGTACTGTGTTCTATACATATTCCTTTTATAGTTCCTATGCTTATTTGCATTTATTTGTATAATGTTCATCATATTTTACTGGATTCTCAGTGCAGTATAAATATAGACACTGTTTCATTTATTAATCTGCCCTGTGCCAACTATAAAAACTTGTGCTTAATATGCATTCAGTAGACATTTGAAAGAATGCATATATGAACATTTTCAAAGAAATAACCAAATAAGAACAAATGAGATAACTTCAAAAGAGAAGTGATATGCTGATTTATTTTTGCAGAATTTATTTTCAAGGAAATCACTTTCTCATGCATATGAAATTTTCAATATTTATAAATTTGATTTTCTTATAATATTCATTTGACAAGCTACAGTCAGCCTGTGATTCCTGCCTCTAGTATTTTTTCTTTTCTGCCAAAATGCAAAGACAAAAAAAAGAAAACAAGAAAAAACACAAACACATTCTTTCCAGTCATACAAAGTATTCAGCATTTTCAAATGGTTTATTGTCAGAACCAATTATGGGTTAACCAATGATAATTACATTTTAAAGATTGAGTTTGTGTACAAGCTGACATTTAAGAACTGTTAACAGAAATATATGTGTGGAAGAACTGCAGAGGTTGAATTCTTTGACTGCTGTGTTACTGACAGAGTGTTTGAATGGAAGAAAGAGATCATATCATCTCTTAAATTGTATGGGTGCTATAGATAATTTTTGCGGTTTTAATGCTTTGGAATTAAAAATTTTTTAGGAAAACACTCCTATCAGTTTATTCTTATGAAAGCTAGGCAAAAAATAACTTAAAAGAAAAATTTGGATGCTGATGCTAATCCTTCCTAATGTGATACTTTATAACACAAATTTAAGTTTCTGGTTTAGTTATTCTTAGGATGAGGAGATGAGAGATTTTTGTGTCTGTTTGATGAGAGATTTTTGTGTCTGTTTGAAAATATGCAGTTTGAAATTCTTAAATATTATAAAGTTTTTTAGGTTTAGAAGATACAATTAATTCTGCTTGCTAGATATTACTTCATGTAATGAACCAAATACATAATCAGAATAATTGTATAACTTATGCTAGAGGTACTGAGAGTCCAACCATGACCATGAGACATGACCCTTATTTTTAAACCCACTATGAATTATTTCTGTCTAAGGTAAATTTAAAATAGTTTCCTATTATAGGGTCTCCATATTTCTCTGATTATTTTCCAAACCATATTTCAGAAAGTACAGATTTTTTATCATATCATATCCCTAGTTCAACCATTTCAGAAATTAACTATCGTTTTTGACATAAAGAACATGATTTTTTTTTTTTCTTTTTCTCCTTGGCTATGATGATCTGATACTACCTGTCTTTGCTATGTCATTCCATACTATTCTCATCTTTTCTTCCTGCTGTATAACCAGTCTTTCCTTTCTTAATTTCTTTGACTATCCTAATTTCTTCTGCAGTAGGACCTTTGCATATTCTTTTTTCTTCATTCAAATGCTCCTGAATGAAGCTCCAAATGACAGACGCTACTTAGACCAATGGTGATAGAATGTTACATAATGAATCTGTTGCAACGTTTATGCTATGCCTTAATAAGAAATTTTATGCATAAATACAAATAAACAGAATATTATCACTAAAGTATATTGAAAACTATATAAATAATCCTAAATTTAATTTATATTTTATAGAGTTTAATCATTTATATACTACTTATTACCATGTAGATGTCTCAAAAAGATAAAAATTGTGAGTTCTCATTTGCTTTGAGGTATTTTATATACTTATGTGGTATATTAATAATACTTAGGTTAAGTGTCAGTGAAAGCTTAGATTATATTCAACATAATTCCACTTAATATCAAGATTTAATTTGAATACTAAATCTGAAAGCTTTTTCAGTTTGAATTCTTGCCATTATCAGTTACTGTTTCATTTCTCATTTGTTGAATTTGAAAAGAGATTTGAAGTACCTGGCAAAATTTTATTTGAAAACATCAATATGGTTATGGTTTAGCAGTATTCAAAAATATGGGTGTATATATCTATATCATATACTTCAGAAATAATATACTATGATGCTTGTGTGCATGTAAGTACAGGTTATATTAGAAAATATTGTTCTCTGACCTGACCTAATGAAAATACAAAGAACCATTGCAGTTTTCATATTTATTAGTTGTTAGGACATGCATCTTATTAATGTAATAATATAAATGAGAAGCAAGTCTGAAAAAATTATATAACCTTAAATTCAGACTGTAGTAGACAATGTAATTACTTTAAAACAGAGAAACTAAAAATTCTGCTTTGTAGATAAGATTTATAGGTATGGTTGTGTCCCTTAAAAAAGGTGAATATCAAGATATTTTGTTCTCCAGTTATTTGAAAGGGTATTTTTTTCTTCCCAGATTACTGTGAGTTTGATGTTTTTGAAAAATCTCCACTTTAAGTTAAAGGGAAGATTTTTCTGTTTGCTTAGTTTTTCTACCCATCATTAAATAATTATGGAAGGATTAGAAAGGCTAATTGGAATAAGCAAAAGCATTAATATTAGTAAACATTTGTGTAGGACTTTTTTTCTTGTTTATCAGGCTGCAA
Organism: Capricornis sumatraensis; assembly: GCF_032405125.1. Taxonomy (NCBI): domain Eukaryota; kingdom Metazoa; phylum Chordata; class Mammalia; order Artiodactyla; family Bovidae; genus Capricornis; species Capricornis sumatraensis. The sequence goes on along the minus strand of NC_091075.1, from coordinate 36,890,602 downwards.
ACTTACGAGAAGCCAATTTCACTTCAGGAGACTGAAAACTATAAAATTTTAAAAATATTCAGTGATAAATATTAAGGATATTTAAAAAGTCTTCTTGGGTAGATTAGAGTGAGATTTTGGGACATTAAGATTATTGCGTTAGGTTTCTAGCTGATCCCTTTGTTTAAAGTCTTTTTTCCCCATAAACTATTATGCATTTCTCACTAATAGAGGAGTCTTTCTAAAGCACTGTTTTCATCATAACATTCAACTACATTTTTTTATATTTAGAATATGACTTTATAAATATTTTTACGTCTCTCTCTTTTTCCTGTTAATCTCTGAGTTTATAGAAATCAGAAACCCATTTCATTAATATATATGACCAATACTATATCTGAAGTTTTTAGTAAATATAAAGTTGTGAGTTTCTAAACATAAATTCTAGTTTTAATAAAATAATGGCTTTCCTCTAACATAAAATTGAGGACAATCTGTGAGGAATTCCCTCTATGTGCCTAAGAATCAGAAAGGCAGACTACATGAATCGAAGATTAGAGAAGGTAAAATTTAAATTACGAAATTTGAAGGCAGGGGTAGAAGGGGAAAACAGAGGATGAGATGGTTGGATGGCATCACTGACTTGATGGACATGAGTTTGAGCAGGTTCTGGGAGTTGGTGATGGACAGGAAGCCTGGCATCCTGCATGGGGTTACAGAGAGTTGGACATGACTGAGCGACTGAACTGAACTGAAATTATGAAAAAGAATTGACTTTCAGCTTTGAAAGTGAAAATGAAAGTCACTCAGTCATGTCTGACTCTTTGAGACTTCATGGACTGTACAGTCCATGGAATTCTCCAGGCCAGAATACTGGAGTTGGTAGCCTTTCCCTTCTCCACGGGATCTTCCCAACCCAGCGATTGAACCCAGGTCTCCCGCAATGCAGGTGGATTCTTTACCAGCTTTAGATTATCATTTATCTAGTAGGTATAAAAGTTTTTCTTTTAAATCACATACTGTCTCTCTTTTCATGTATTTATTCAATGCAAAGACTAAGGTAGATATTTGGCATTATAAATGTAAAATAAAGAAAATACACTTTTTGGATTTCTAGTCATATAATCTTAGCAGTCAAAAGACAGAAATAATGAAATATTTAAGTAATAAAAACGTGTGTATTTGCTTAAGAAATAGAATGTAAACTATCGCATATGATTCTAGAGTCCACCTTCCCAGCTTGTTTCTCGGTGCTGATCTCAAAAGGTACTGAAATTCCTTTCATTTCTCAGCATGCTATCCTCATTTATATATGGCAATTATCTCTTGCATGCTTTTTCTTCTATAATGCTTCCTTTAAAATTCTTTATCTTAACTGTCAGGTAATCTGATTTTCTTCTTTTCAAACCATTTCTCTATACTTTCTGAAAAACTCCTATGACACACTGTGTGAACCTCTGATAGTAGTTAGCTCTATTAATTGTAACAATGTTTGTAGCTATAACAATAACTGATATTCATTGAGCTTTCAGTGTGTTCTAATCCTATGCTCAGAGCTGTTCAAGCATTGTCATGTATAATCATAAAAAGTATTATGAGGCACATCCTTTGTTCGCATGAGGCAAATGAGCTTTACTGAGGTTAAGTAGTGTGTTCAAGTTCACATAGATGGTAAGGATTAAAAACTATAAACTGTCTTAATCCAAAACCCATAATCATAAATACTATACTACATTATCTCCAAAGATAGCACAAACAACAAACAGTTCTGCTTCCTTTTTTTGTTTTTAATGAAAATTCTTCTTGGATTTTTTAAAAATTGTTTGTGTGTGTGTGTGTGTGTGTGTGTGTGTGTGTGTTTTATTTTGGCCATGGCACACAGATTGCATAATCTTAGTTCCCTGACCAAGGACTGAACTCGTGCACTTGTCAGTGAAGGCAAAGTGTCCTAACCATTGTACTGCCAGGGAATTCCCAAGAGTCTGATTTCTTATTGTACATTTAACCTCCCAGAGATAGAGACTATGCCATATCAAGTTTTAAAAGTTGAAACTTTTAAACTTTTACATTCAGGGCCTATGACATGGTAGATATTCAGTTAGTACTGATTTTGAAAATTAGTACATACAAATAATAAATGGTAGAGGGATCACTGCAGAGTGGAGGGACTAAAAAAAGTCTTCAGAGAAGATTAAACTGAGCACCAAATACATGCATGAACCTAATAGAGACTAGCCCTGTAGGTTATGGGGGAGGGTAACAAGAGAATGATGGGGAAAATCTGAGAATTTTGGCAATACTCAAGGAAAAATTGAAAGGTTTATTACCATGAGAAACAAAAAAATATATAATATACATTACACACACACATATATATGTAATATGTAATAATATAACCTCGTTCATGACTTATTTAACTTTGTTCTGAATATATGCGCCAATGTAATTCAAAAAGGTAAATGTTTGAAAGGGAGAAGTAATATTATCATTATTTACCAAAGAAATAATTGTTTACATGTAAAACTGAAGGCAATTATTTGAAAACAGCAAGAATTCAACTAATATGGTAATTTAAATATTAATATATAGAAATAATCAATTGCCTTTTTTTACATTCCAATAAATACTATTTAGAACATATAATGGAAGTAAATACTCCATTGAAGATAGGACCAGAAATAATAGAATACTAAAAATATACATGAAATATATAAGATAATTAAAAAGAAAATTTGATTATTTATGATACACTGAATAAATTTTGAAGAAATGGAATAATAGACCATAATCCTGAACAAGAGAATCGAGTTCATAAAGATGTTAAATTTCTCCAACAAGTTAATCTTAAATTGATTTCATTGCAATAATATTAATGATTTTTTAAAAAGAATTTTAACAAGTGGTTTGTAGTACTTAGAAAATAAACAGATAAAACAGGAAACTTTGGAAAAAAAAGAGTAATAAGGTACTAATCCTATCAGATATTAAAGCATGTAAAACTACAGTAACTAAAGGGATGTTGTTCTAACAAATATTGAAGTATATTGTAAAGCTACAGAAATTCAGATTTGGTAGTGGTGCATGTACAGTCAATAAGATGAAGAAAAAAGTAAAAATTAAGTAGCAGATCATAATATGTAGAAGAATTCAGTATGTAATATAGATATTATTTGTATTCAGTGGGCAAAGATAAATTATCTAGTAAATAGTTTTAGGTGTCTTTAATCATCTGAAAAGAATAAAATGCATCTCTCCTGTCATGTTTTATACCAAATTTAATTCCACAGAGAGAGGAAACATGAAACCATAAAAGAGCTGTCAGAAAACATGAAATTTCTTAAAAAAACTCAAGATGGAAAAGATATTTCTAATTATATCACATTCTTGAAGAAATAAGGTATAATAAGTATTGAAACATGCAAATTGAAGAGATCTCCCTTGTAATATTAACATTAGCAAAGAAACTTCTGGAAAATACTAATCAAACTAGACAAAAGTAAAACAAGTTTTTGAGTGTTTATGTTTAACTACTGTCTATAGGGAAAAAAGAGAAAAAATGTATTACTGGATGAAAAAGAAAGAAATAGTGGTTGCTGACTCTAGAGAAAAAAATCGATTTCTCTGGGGCAAGAGTAGTAATGAAATACATTTTTCTTACTATATCTGTATCGATCTATCCATCTATATATATATGTATATCCTTTTGCATATTCTGAGTTTGATGCTGTGGCTATATATTTTATATTTGCATAAGAAATTATGCATACAAACTACTTAGTTGAAATACATAAAGCTGTTAGTGTGTATCTTGTGACAAATCTGTAGATGGAAATGAAACCATTTGGTTTTCATTTATACTTTCTGCTTTTTTGTGTTTTTCAATGTAAAATTCCTATTTATTTTTAAATAAGTTTAAAAATAAGAGTTTATGAATAGTGCTGCTGCCGCTAAGTCGCTTCAGTCGTGTCCAACTCAGTGCGGCCCCATAGACGGCATATTACTAAATCTAGTTTTTCATTAAAGATATGAATATAATGACAGGCAGCACAATTTAATGAGAAGCACGTTGAATCATTTTCTTCATCTGTAAAATAGGGTAATAATGTATGCCTTGAGAATTAAAAAAAAAGTGTTAAGGCACCTGGTAAAGTACAAGTTTTGTCTTTCTTTAATCATGTTGGAGAAGACTCTTGAGAGTCCCATGGACTGCAGGGAGATCCAACCAGTCAATCCTAAAGGAAATCAGTCCTGAGTATTCATTGGAGGGACTGATGATGAAGCTGAAACTCCAATGCTTTGGCCACATGATGCGAAGAACTCTCATTGGAAAAGACCCTGATGCTGTGGAAGATTGAAGATGGGAGGAGAAGGGGACGACAGAGGATGAGATGGTTGGATGGCATCGCTGACGCGATGGACATGAGTTTGAGTAGACTCTGGGAGTTGGTGATGGACAGGGAAGCCTAGTGTGCTGCAGTCCATGGGTTTGCAAAGAGTCGGACACGACTGAGCGACTGAACTGAACTGAATCATGTTTAATTTCTATGTAGCTTACCACTCCTGCAGAGCCATTTTTGATACTTAACTAACACCATCTGTGATTGCTTAACAGTTACTGGTAGTCTCCAATATGCAGACCTATTCTAGGAACTGATGAAATATTAACTGTCATCAGACATCCTGGGAAGTGATACCAGTGGAGGGTGTTTGAAAGTAAAGAGAAGGAACATAGAAGAAGATGCCTAATTTAGCCATGGGGCATTAGGAGACACTTCACTGAGGAGTGGAAAGCTTAAGCTCTATCGTAAAACTGGAGTATAATTTAAAGAAAAGAAGGAATGGGATTTGCACAAATTTGAGATTTCAAGTAGCAGAGCGTATAGTTGAAGTAAAACAGACATACAGAAATTGAGATTTGAGAATAAAAAATCATGGGGCCACAAACACTATATCTCATGCTAAAAATAATTGAGTTTTAATTTGAAAGACATTAAAAAAATAACTACGTTGTCAGATTTTAATGTTCACAGGCACTTAGAGAAACATTCAGTTTAGACGAAATGGAGTGGACCTATTTTTTTCTGCTCCTCCCTTGTAAGCAAAACTGTGATCTCTGGAAATAATGCACAAAGTAAGAAGAGGAAAATTCTTAAAGGTAGTAAGAAGGAAAAAAAATGGTTTGATATCCTAGAACTGGAGGAATGGCACAGAGAAGTGGCACTTTATTGTATATTCTCTCACCCAACAGCAAGAAGTTATTCAGACCCAAATTTTTCTTGCCCCCAACCTACAAGCAGAAAGCAACTCCTATATATGTGTGCTTCCTTTGGATTGAAGAAGGGTCCCTAGGAGAAAGCATGGCATGCTCTGGACCACTGCAGGGGAAGCAATTTCCTTCCTCACAGCATCTGAGACTTTCCTCACCAATGCATGGGTGCAAAGTGGCTGGGTGGCACCCATCAGAGGTATCCCACCATATCACCTAACCTAGCCTTAGTACCCTCTTAATCCTTGCAGGCTTGAGACTCCCTTACTCCATAAGGAAATACCATGTCACAGGCAAGAGAGATCTATGAAAATGTTGCTCTTTTGGTCCTCTGACCTTGCCCCGGCCCAGACACATCATGAATGCCTAATGGAACCTCTACCAGAGATCCTGCCACAACCAACACACATCCAGAGAAGTACTTTCTTTCTTAAACTGGTAGGGAGATTCAGTCCAGCAGGCATTTGGCTGAGAAAGCCTCTATCTGACTGTAGGCCTGAGGTCTTCCACGACTAAGAAACACCCAGTGATGGCCTGGGAAATATTTTTTGCTTCTCAGGCACTTCCAGCAAAGACAATAACACCAGACAACCCAAGAAGATCAAAATAACACTGCAAATGCTCTGAAAATTAAATGTGGTATTGAATACACAGCCCCAAAATGCCAGCAAAGATCTGTGGACTAAACCTAGAGAAAATGACTTCTTTCTATAATGAAAGATGTATACAGATTATAGAGGTTTTTCTTTTTCTTTTAGCTTAGTAAACAAAATCTCCAATATACTATCATAAATCACTCATCACTATAAGAACCAGGAAGATCACTATTTAAATGAGAAAGACAGTCAACATATGACAACATAAATAAGATGTTGAAATTACCTGACTAGGATTTTGAAACTACTGTCATGAAAATGCTAGAATTGGGTATGGCAAATTGTCTTAGAATGGAAATTGCAGAAATGGAAATTACAATACTAGAATTTTGTGAGGAAAAAAAACTTGTTGGATAGGTTCAGTAGTAGAGTGGAGATAGCAGAGGATAGAATTAGTCAACTAGAGAACAGACCAATAGAATTTACTTTATTTGAAAAGCAGAGATAAAATAGACATTAAAAAAGAAATAAAAGTTAATAGCCATGGATACCTATACTTCAATAACAGAAGAGCCAACATTGATATATTTGGAGTTCCACAAGGAAAGGAGAAAAGTAGAGCTGAAATAATACAGAGAGATAATGAATAAAAACTTTTCAGATTTTGGAAAGATACAAATCGACACATCTGAAAAACTGGAAGAACTTCAAATAGAATAAACTGAAAGATGTCCAAAATTAAACATCATAAACTCTTGAAAGTAGCCAGAAAATACTTGTACACTTTCTATAGGTGAATAACTGTTAGAAGGACAGTAAACTTCTCATTTGAAATCATTGAGGCCATATGGAAGTGTCAAGGCACTTTTCAGGAAGTGGTAGAAAAAACAGTCAGATGTAATTTGTGTATCTAGTGAAATTGAACTTCAGGAATGAAAGAGAAATAAAAATATTCTCAGATGAAAGAAAACTAAGGGAATCTCACTCACAGACTTACAATTACAGATTTGCTAAGTGAACTTCTTCAAATAGAAAGGAAAGGAGTAAGAAAGAATCTTGGAGCATCAGGAAGGAAGAAAGAACAGAAAGAGCAGAGATATGGATATATATAATATGGATATATATAATAGAGTATCCCTTTCTTCATGAATTTTGCAAGTCACATTTAATAATGGAAACAAATTTTTATACCACCTAATACTTAGGATAATTATATATAAAGGAGAAAAGGTAAAGGATCCTAAATGGGACTGAGAGTTCCACATTTCACTTGAAGCTGTGAAACAATACCAGTCGATGGCTTAAAGTCACATGTGTATATTATAATACACAGAGTAACTACTACAGAAATTATATAAAACGATACCCTCAAAACCAATATGAAAATAAGATGTAATCATTGAAAATGTTTAAGTGACCACAGAGAAACAAAAAATGAGAAACGGTGGACAAGAAACAAGAGATACAAACAGAAAACAAATAATAAGATGGCAGATTTAAACCACAGCATACCAATAATTATCTTAATAAGTGGTCTAAACACATCAATTAAATGACAGCAATAACAGAATGAAAAATGAAAGACAACACTATCTATAAGCCAGTCACTTCAAACATAATGGTATATATAGGTTGAAAGTAAAAGTGTAGATAAATGCTTCACAAGTATTAATGCTATACAAATATTAAAAAAAATTGGGAGTGGGTATATTCAAATCTCATGAAATTGACTTCAGAACAAAAAGATATTAGCAGAGAAAAGGAGGAACATATTATTAAACTATTATTCCACCAAGAAAGCTTAGTTCTAAATGGTAAAGCCTTGATATATATGAAACAAAACTAGGAAAATACATAGTTATGTTTTGTAACTTCAATACCAATAATTGAACTGATAGAACTACAGCTGAAAATCAGCAAGTATGTAGATCTGAAAAATGCAATCAATCAACAGGTTTTATTTACTAATTATAGAACACTCTACCTACAACGTAAAACACTCTTTTTCTCTCTAGCATCTTATAACAGAAGAGCAAAATAACCAAGTCTTGGGTCATAAAGCAAACCTAAATAAATATCAATATCCTGGTCTATTATAATATAGTTTGAAAAATGTTACCACTGGGGAAGATTGTTTAGTTTATATGAAGTTGGTAGATTGAAAGAAAAATATCTCAAAATTTGGAAGAAAAGTGCCTGAAATATAATGCATCAAAGTAGATTTAGATTTTTTAATTTTTGTGATTTTAATTTTTGATTTATTTCATAATAAAAATGTAATACAAAGCTACAGTAATGAAGACAGTGTGGTGTTGACAAATAAACAGAAAATAGATTAATGGAACAGAATAAGAGATCCAGAAATAGACCCACATAAAAATAGTCTGTTGATCCTTAAGAAAGAAGCAAAGATAATGAAATGGGGAAGAGCTAATCTTTTCAACAAATGGTGGTGGAGCAACTGGACGTACACACATAAAAATAAATCTTACCCCTTTCACGAAAATTAACTCAAAATAGATCACATATCCAAATATAAAACACAAATATAAAATTCGTTCGGTTGCTCAGTCATGTCCAACTCTTTGAGAGCCCATGGATTGCAGCACACCAGGCTTCCCTGTCCTTCACTATCTCCCTGAGTTTGCTCAAAATCATGTCCATTGAATTGGAGATGCCATCCAACCATCTCATCCTCTACGTCGCTTTCTCCTTTTGCCTTGCATCTTTCCCAGCTTCACAGTCTTTTCCAGTGAGTCAGTTCTTTGCATCAGGTGGCCAAGGTATTGGACCTTCAGCTTCAGTATCTGTCCTTCCAGTAAATATTCGGGACTGATATGCTTTAGTATTGACTGGGTTGATTTCCTGCAGTCCAAGGGTCTCTCAAAAGGGGTCTCCAATACCACAGTTCAAGAACATCAATTCTTTGGTGCTCAACCTTCTTTATGGCTGCTCAGGAGGCCTTACAAATAGCTATGAAAAAAAGAAATGGGAAAAGCAAAGTAGAAAAGGAAAGATACACCCATTTGAATGCAGAGTTCCAAAGAACAGCAAGGAAAGATAAGAAACCCTTCCTCAGAGATCAATGCAAAGAAATAGAGGAAAACAATAGAATGGGAGACTAGAGACCTCCTTAAGAAAATTAGAGATACCAAGGGAACATTTCCTGCAAAGATGGGCTCAATAAAGGACAGAAATAGTATGGACCTAACAGAAGCAGAAGATATTAAGAAGAGGTGGCACGAATACACAGAAGAACTGTACAAAAAAGATCTTCATGACCCAGATAATCATGATAGTGTGATCACTCACCTAGAGCTAGACATCCTGGAATATGAAGTCAAGTGGGCTTTAGGAAGCATCAGAATGTACAAAGCTAGTGGAGGTGATGGAATTGCAGTTGAACTATTTCAACTTCTAAAAGATGATACTGTGAAAGTGCCACACTCAATATGCCAGCAAATTTGGAAAACTCAACAGTGGCAACAAGACTGGAAAAGGTCAGTTTTCATTCCAATCCCAAAGAAAGACAATGCCAAAGAATGCTCAAACTACTGCACAATTGCACTCATCTCACATGCTAGCAAAGTAATGCTCAAAATTTTCCAAGCTAGGGTTCAGCAGTACGTGAACTGAGAACTTTCAGATGTTCAAGCTGGTTTTAGAAAAGGCAGAGGAACCAGAGATCAAATCGCCAACATCTGCTGGATCATCAGAAAAGCAAAAGAGTTCCAGAAAAATATCTATTTCTGCTTTATTGACTATACCAAAGCCTATGACTGTGTGGATTACAATAAACTATGGAAAATTCTGAAAGAGATGGACATACCAGACCACCTGACTTGCCTCTTGAGAAACCTATATGGTCAGGAAGCAGCAGTTAGAACTGGACATGGAACAGCAGACTGGTTCCAAATAGGAAAAGGAGTACATCAAGGCTGTATATTGTCACCCTGCTTATTTAACTTATATGCAGAGTACATCTTGAGAAACGCTGGGCTGGAAGAAGCACAAGCTGGAATCAAGATTGCTGGGAGAAATATCAATAACTTCAGATATGCAGATGACACCACCCTTATGGCAGAAAGTGAAGAAGAACTAAGGAGCCTCTGGATGAAAGTGAAAGAGGAGAGTGAAAATGTTGGCTTAAAGCTCAACATTCAGAAAACGAAGATCATGGCATCTGGTCCCATATCTTCATGGGAAATAGATGGGAAAGAGTGGAAACAGTGTCAGACTTTATTTTTTTGGGCTCCAAAATCACTGTAGATGGTGACTGCAGCCATGAAATTAAAAGACGCTTACTCCTTGGAAGGAAAGTTATGACCAAGCTAGACAGCATAATAAAAAGCAGAGACATTACTTTGCCAGCCAGTGTCCATCTAGTCAAGGCAATGGTGTTTCCAGTAGTCATGTATGTATGTGAGAGTTGGACTATAAAGAAAGCTGAGTGCCAAAGACTTGATGCTTTTGAACTGTGGTGTTGGAGAAGACTCTTGAGAATTCCTTGGGCTGCAAGGAGATCCAACCAGTCCATCCTAAAGGAAATTAGTCCTGGGTGTTCATTGGAAGGCCCGATGTTGAAGCTGAAACTCCAGTATTTTGGCCACCTAATGCAAAGAGCTGACTCATTTGAAAAGACCCTGATGCTGGGAAGGATTGAGGGCAGGAGGAGAAGGGGATGACAGAGGATGAGATGGTTGGATGGCATCACCGACTCAAATGTCTTGAGTTAGTGTAAACTCTGGGAGTTGGTGATGAACAGGGAGGCCTGGAGTGCTGTGGTTCATGGGGTCACAAGGAGTCAGACACGACTGAACGAGTGAACTGAACTTCTTTATGGTCCAATGCTCAGGTCTGTACATGATGATTGGAAAAACTTGGACTAGATGGACCTTTGTCAGCAAAGTAATATCTCTGCTTTTTATATGCGGTCAAGGTTGGTCATAACTTTTCTTCCAAGGAGCAAGCATCTTTTAATTTCATGTCTGCAGTCACCATCTGCAGTGATTTTGGAGCCCAAAAAAATAAAGTCTGACACTGTTTCCACTGTTTGCCCATCTATTTCCCATGAAGTGATGGGACCAGATGCCATGATCTTCGTTTTCTGAATGTTGAGGTTTAAGCCAACGTTTTCACTCTCCTCTTTCACTTTCATCAAGAGGCTCTTTAGTTCCTCTTCACTTTCTGCCATAAGGGTGGTGTCATCTGCATATCTGAGGTTACTGATATTTCTCCCAGCAATCTGGGTTCCAGCTTGTGCTACATCCATTCCAGTGTTTCTCGTGATGTACTCTGCATATAAGTTAAATAAGCAGGGTGACAATATACATCCTTGAGATACTCCTTTCCTGATTTGAAATCACTCTGCTTTTCCATGTCCAGTTCTAACTGTTGATTTTGACCTGCATACAGATTTCTCAGGAGTTAGGTCAGGTGGTCTGGTATTCCCATCTCTTTCAGAATTTTCCACAGTTTATTGTGATCCACACAGTCAAAGGCTTTGGTTTAGTCAATAAAGCAGAAGTAGATGCTTTTCTGGAACTCTCACTTTTTCGATGAATCAGTGGATTTTAGCAATTTGATGTCTGATTCGTCTGCCTTTTCTAAATCCAGCTTGAACGTCAGGAAGTTCACGGTTCACATACTGTTGAAACCTGGTTTGGAGAATTTTGAGCATTACTTTGCTAGCGTGTGAGATGAGTACAATTGTGCGGTAGTTTGAACATTCTTTGGCATTGCCTTTCTTTGGGATTGGAATGAAAACTGACCTTTTCCAGTCCTGTGACCACTACTGAGTTTTCCAAATTTGCTAGCATATTAAGTGCAGCACTTCCACAGCATCCACCTTTAAGATTTAAACAGCTCACCTGGAATTCCATCACCTCCACTAGCTTTGTTCCTAGTGATGTTTGCTAAGGCCCAGTTGACTTCGCAATGCAGAATGTGTGGCTCTAGGTGAGTGATCACACCATCATGATTATATGGATCATGAAGATCTTTTTGTTTAGTTCTTCTGTGTATTTTTGCCACCTCTTTTTAATATCTTGTGCTTTTGTTAGGTCCATACCATGTCTGTCCTTTATCGTGCCCATCTTTGCATCAAATATTTCCTTGGTATCTCTGATTTTCTTGAAGAGATCTCTAGTCTTTCCCATTCTATTGTTTTCCTCTATTTCTTTGCATTGATTGCTAAGGAAGGCTTTCTTATCTCTTCTTGCTATTCTTTGGAACTCTGCATTCATATGCTTATATTTTTCCTTTTCTCCTTTGCTTTCGCTTCTCTTCTTTTCAACGTATTTGTATGACTTCCTCAGACAAGCTTTTTGTATTTCTTTTTCTTGGGGATGTTCTTGATCCCTGCCTCCTGTACAGTGTCACAAACCTCTGTTCATAGTTCTTTCGAGACTCTGTCTATAAATCTAATTCCTTGAATCTATTTCTCACTTCTACTGTATAATCGTAAAGCATTTGATTTAGGTCATACCTGAATGGTCTAGTAGTTTTCCTTACTTTCTTCAATTTAAGTCTGAATTTGTCAATGAGGAGTTCATGATCTTAGCCACATTCAACTCCTGGTCTTGTTTTTGCTGACTGTATAGAGCTTCTCCATCTTTGGCTGCAAAGAATATAATCAATCTAATCATCAGTAATCAGTATAATCAATTATATGAGTAATGGTTTTGTTTAAATTATTTAGTCAACATAATTATAATATTACTGACAGATTTTTATTTAGTTTGTAGCATATAACTGATAATAATAAGTTTGCTTTCTTTTCATAATCTTACAAGTAGGGGCTATTAATATCTAAACCTAAACAGTATATGTAATGACATGAGTTATTTCCCCTAGGATAGCCAGGTTTCAGAAAGGATAAATTCCTGCTGAATTTCTCACACACTCCAGTAAGTGGTGAAGCTGAGATAGGGGGAGGTATGTGTTAATATTCTAAAGCCTGTCTTCTTTCCTGTACCCTATGGTCAGGAGGTAAAGAATATGCAGACAGAGATGTAATATTCTTTTTTACCCTATAATCGTATGTTTTGCACATTACTGGAAAAAAAAAGTCATTTTTGGCATCTGTTAAGATGCTGATTTAATTTTACTTGTGTTAGAATTTACTAACTTCTGCATTTTCCAAGCCAATTGGAAAAGGTTTCCAAGGACCTCATGACTGCCAAAGGGATGTTGTGAATTACTGTAAATATAAATTACCTTCTCTGTAGGATACAGAGATTACTCATGTTAGAAATACTCAAATGTGAATTGCCTCATTTTGTGGGCATTGATGACAAACCCATTGTCTTAATTGATCAACTATAAATTATTATATTTTGAAGCTTTAACAGTATTATTTGATTTGTGACATAATATTTCTCTATCAAGAGTACGGAATTGTTAAGAACAGTTCTGTATTTATTCTGACAAATTACTCCTGCTTCCTTCAATAAAATAAACGGTTTGAACTACTTTAAGTATATGGAACACAGCATATAGGTCTATTCTGTATTTTGAATTTTTAGTACTTATGTAGCTATATGGTTTTATAACTTCTAACATTGTAAGATTTATAGCATTACTTCCATCTCACAACTTATATGTTGGGCTGAATTTTCTTTTATCAGAACTAATTATTCATTCATTCACTAATTATTAATATTAAGAATGGATGTCCTTCATGTAGTTGCAGTGTTTGCAGCTATTGTAAATTTAGAAATATTAAAATATTGTATTTATAGAATTTTTTGAAATGGACAGTGGTGTGTTTTATGTGAAAAATTAATCTCTATAGTTTATAGTGTAGTTATTATGTTACTAGATTACAAACTTAATTAAATTACTAGGTTAAAATTAGATTAATATTAAGTTGCTAAATTAAAAACTAGTATTTGAGAATTTGACTACCATCCCTTAAACACTTGTTAGCTACCTGATTGTGGAACATCAGGTTAAAATGTCTAAGCCTGAGTTTCTTTATCTCCAAAATCCAAGTGGTAATACCAGTCTCATAGATTTTATGTGAGGAATGAATGAGATAATCAATTTAAAACCTACAGGAAGGAAATACACTTTAGATACCATCTCTGTTTTTAGTGGATTTGAGTATTATTCACTCATCATTTAACCTTTATGAACACACTATAAATCCATACATTAAATAATTTTTCATTTCTGTTATAATGTCTGGCAATATTATAAAAGATAAACAAGTATATAATCTGTCAGACAAGATGAACACAGTGAATCTATTGTATTAGTACTATAACATTCAGAGGTTTTCTGTATTTCAAAGTGTTGAAATTTCAGGGAATTTAAGGCAGATATAAAGTGAGCTTGTCTAAATTAGTTCATATAGAAATAGACCTGTAGAGTACATTCTGATCAATCAGTTTTATTTGGAAGATTCAAGTAGAATATTAAATTAACTATTTAAGGGCCTAGTAAAGTGGTGAGGTCTACCTTTTTAAAATGAACAGTAAATGATTAGATAACTCATTTTTTTTTTTTACTCTTTATTATCCAAACTTTATTCAGTTACAGGGTAAATTTATTCAATTACTTAATTTCAGTACTATATTAAAAACAAACATGTAAAATATTACTTAATAATCAACTCAGATGATTTTTTAAAAATCATTTTTATATATTCTTATTATATGAAGGAACTTGTCTTCAGTATTTTGTCTCAATAATCTTGTGGTCCACTTGATGTCAGTATTTTACTTGTTTCCTGTGTAGCAATAAGTAAGATTTTCAATTAAAACATAAATAATTTTTTGCTAAGTGGTTATAATTCAGACTTTTTTTGTGAAGGAACCAAACTGGAACATAATAAAACTGTTGTACATCACAGAAAAGGTACTGCTGAGAAAATAGGAAATGGAAGTTTTCCAGGATTTAAAATTCTAAATAATTTTTAGATTTCATAATTTTTTTTTATTTTGTAAAACAATGGACAACTGAAATAAAATAAAATGAGAAATTAATTATCTAATATATGTATAAAATATGTATTTTTAATTAGAATGTATACTAGAAGACTTGAGTTATAGTTGAAATGCAACACCATAAGTTTATGGTATACAGCTGAGTGATTTGATTTATATAGCATGAAAGGATTGCCTCATTAAGTTTAGCAAACATCCATCATTTCATATAGGTACAAAATAAAAAAATGGAAAAAAAATTTTCCTCATGATGAGAACTCTTAGGGTTTACTGCCTTAACAAATTACATATATAATATATGGCAGTTTTCAAAAAGACACATGCACCCCGATATTCATAGCAGCACAATTTACAATAGCCAAAACATGAAAGCAACCAACCCATGTCCCCATCATAGAAAATTGGATTAAAAAGATATGAAACATATGCCTAGCATATTATTCAGCCATAAAAATTAATGAAATTCTTCAACTGCAGAAATGTAGATGGACACAGAAAAGATTATAGAGTGAAATAAGTCAGAGAAAGACAAGTGCTGTAATATATTTCTTGTATTTGTAAGCTATACCAAGTAATACAGATGAATATAGATGTAACACAGGAACAGACTGACAGATACAGAAAGCAAACTCGTGGTTACCAAAGGAGAAGCAGGGAGGAACAAATTAGGGGTATGGAATTAACAAATACAAGCTACTATATGTAAAAGTAGCATGGCAAGAATACACAGAAGAACTGTACAAAAAAGGTCTTAATGACCAATATAACCATGATGATGTGATCACTCACCTAGAGCCAGGCATCTTGGAATGCAAAGTCAAGGGGCCTAAGGAAGCATCACTATGAACAAAATTAGTGGAGGTGATAAAATTTAGCTGAGCTATTTCAAATCTTAAAAGATGATGCTGTGAAAGTGCTGCACTCAATATGCCAGCAAATTTGGAAAACTCAGTAGTGGCCACAGGACTGGAAAAGGTCAGTTTTCATTCCAATCCAAAAGAAAGGCAAAGGCAAAGAATGCTCAAACTACTGCACAATTGTACTCGTCTCACACACTAGCAAAGTAATGCTCAAAATCTTCCAAGCCAGGCTTCAACAGTATGGGAACTGTGAACTTCCAGATGTTCAAGCTGGATTTAGAAAAGGCAGAGGAACCAGAGATCAAATTGCCACATCTTCTGGATCATAGAAAAAGCAAGAGAATTCCAGAAAAACATCTACTACTTTATTGACTATGCCAAAGCCTATGACTTTGTGGATCCCAACAAACTGTGGAAAATTCTTCAAGGGATGGGAATACCAGGCCACCTGAGCTGCCTCCTGAGAAATTTGTATACAGGTCAAGAGGCAGCATTTTAGAACTGGACGTGGAACAATGGACTGATTCCAAATTGGAAAGAGAGTATATCAAAGCTGTATATTGTCACCCTGCTTATTTAACTTATATGCAGAGTACATCTTGCAAACTGCCAGGTTGGATGAAGTACAAGCTAGATTACAGATTGCTGGGAGAAATATCAGTAACCTCAGATATGCAGGTGACACCACCCTTGTGGCAAAAATTGAAGAGGACCTGAAGAGCTTCTTGGTGTGACTGAAAGAGGAGAGTGAAAAATCTCGCTTAAAATTCAACATTCCAAAAACTAAGGTCATGGCATCCAGTCCCATAACTTAATGGCAAATAGATGGGTAAACAGTGGAAATGGTGACAGACTTTTATTTTTTTGGTCTCCAAAATCACTGCAAATGGTGAGTGCAGCCATGAAATAAAAAGATACTTCCTCCTTGGAAGAAAACTATGACAAAACTAGAGAACATATTAAAAAGTAGAGACATTACTTTGCCAACAAAGGTCCATCTAGTCAAGGCTATGGTTTTTCCAGTAGTCATGTATGGATGTGAGAGTTGAACCATAAAGAAAGCAGAGGGCCGAACAATTGATTACTTCTGAACTGTGATGTTGGAGAAGACTTGAGAGTCCCTTGGACTTCAAGGAGATCAAACCAGTCAATCCTAAAGGAAATCCATCCTGAATATTTACTGGAAGGAACAATGCTGAATTTGAAGCTCCAATACTTTGGCTACATGATGCGAAGAACGGTTGGAAAAGACCCTGATGCTGGGAAAGACTGAAGGCGGGAGGAGAAGGGGATCACAGAGGATGAGATGGTTCGATGGCATCACTGACTTGATGGACATGAGTTTGAGCAAGCTCTGGGAGCTGGTGATGGACAAGGAAGTCTGGTGCGCTGTAGTCCATGGGGTTGCAAAGAGCCAGACACGAGTGAGCAACTGAACTGGAACTGAAATGTGTAAAATAGATAAGCAACAAGGATACACTGAATAGCACAGAGAAATTATGTTCATTATCTTGTAATAACCTATAATGAAGTATAATCGGAAAAAGATAGTGAATTGCTATACAGTACAGCTAAAACCAACTGTAAAGTGTTAGTTGCCCTGTCATGTTCAACTCTTTTCAACCTTATGGACTGTAGCCTTCCAGGCTCCTCTCTCCATAGGATTCTCCAGGCAAGAATACTGGAGTGGGTAGTGGGTATTCCTTTCTCCAGAGCATCTTCCTAACCCAGGGATTGAACTCAGGTGTCCTGCAGTGCATGCAGATTCTTTACCTTTCTGAGCCACCAGTGAAGCCGAAAACCAACTAAGTTTATTTTAAAATTAAGAAAAAGCTGTTTTAAATATATTAATCATATTGTACATTGCATCCTTAGTATTTATTTATTTATTTAATAACTCAAAGTTTGTACCTTTTGACCATCTTCCTCACCTTACAAAGTAATTACATGATTATTGAATATATTCTTCATGCTGTACATTTCGTCCTATGACTCATTATTTTGTAACTGCAAGTTGATACCTGTTACACTTTCATCATTCTTAATAGTATTTGTACCTATGTTATTGTTTAGTCGCTAAGTCACGTCCAACTCTGTGACCCCAAAGAGTGCAGCACACCAGGCTTCCCTGTCCTTTTCTATCTCCTAGCATTTGTTCAGACTCGTGTCCATTGAGTCAATGAGGTCATCCAACCATTTCATCCTCTGCCACCCCCTTCTCCTCTTGCCCTCAAACACAACATTGTAAGTCAATTTTACTCCAATAAAAATTAAACAAAATACAATGATATATACTCTGTGTAGTCAAAGTGCTTCCCTCTTAGGTTAGGTCACTCCCTACCCCAAATAACCAGCTTTAGGTCTTTGACCAGATTATTTAACCACATTTTCTCATATGAGATCTGAAATTGTTGCTATTAGTTAATACACAGAAACTTCTTATAAACAGTATGTGGCACCAAATAGTTTTCAATAATATTGGTTATTTTTTTCCATTAATAATTTGCAAACAATGTATTAAATACTTGAGAAATATTTGTGGACTAGTATTTTCAAAATTCTATCTTAAATTTCAGCAGAAAAAGAAATTGATATTTTATGTTGATCTTTATTGCCTAATTCATTATATTTACAATGTATGAATTGTGTTACCAAAATAAAGGATACTTGATATTTTCGGCAGAAAATTACATTGGAGGAGACATAATTTGAAGATTTGTAACAGCAAATGTAAAATTTTAAAAGAATATCTATGATTTCAGTTAATGAGTTGAAAACATGGTAGAGGCATTATCATTCTGAACTACTGGTTTGGACTCAGCTATAAGTACTTAATGGAAAATGATAGTTAATAAATATTTATTGATTACTGCAGAGGCACTTAGATCATCCTAAGGGATGCCAGGAATTATAAATGATCACTTCCATTAGATACTCAAAAAATTGTAAATGATCACATCTATACTCAGAAAAGATGGAGATACACATAGATACTCAAAAAGTTGGAGATACATCACTAAAATTTTTGAGAAGAGAGTTAAATAAAGTATCAGTTGCTCAGTCATGTTTGACTCTTTGTGACCCCATGGACTGCATGCAGCATGCCAGGCTTCCCTGTCCTTCACCTTCTCCTGGAGCTTGCTTAAACTCATGTCCATTGAACTGGTGATGCCATTCAACCACCTCATCCTCTGTTGTTCCCTCTCCTCCTGCCTTCAGTCTTTTCCAGCATCAGGGTCTTTTCTAACGAGTTGGCTCTTCTTATCAGGTGGCCAAAGTACTGGACCTTCAGCTTCAGCATCAGTCCTTCCCATGAATATTCAGGGTTTATTTCCTTTAGGATTGACTGGTTGGATCTCCTTGCAGTCCAAGGGACTCTCAAGAGTCTTCTCCAACACCGCATTTCAAAAGCATCAGTTCCTTGGTGCTCAGCCTTCTTTATGATCCAAATGAAGTATAATGACAACAATCAATGAACATTATAAAATAAAAATATTATGAATTCAGACAGAAGATACAACATACTGAATATTGCTAAAAAAGATTAATAAAAGATATTATATTTTAATTGATCCTTGAATAGTGCGTAAGTTTTGCATTGCAGTAGCAGAAAGAAGAGCATCTAGGGAGAGGAAATGGTATGCTGCTGAGTCACTTCAGTTGTGTCCGACTCTGTGCGCCCCCATAGATGGCAGCCCACCAGGCTCCCCTGTCCCTGGGATTCTCCAGGCAAGAACACTGGAGTGGGTTGCTATTCCCTTCTCCAATGCATGAAAGTGAAAAGTGAAAGTGAAGTAACTCAGACGTGTCTGACCCTCAGCAACCCCATGGACTGCAGCCTTCCAGGCTCCTCCGTCCATGGGATTTTCCAGGCAAGAGTACTGGAGTGGGGTGCCGTTGCCTTCTCTAGAAATGGTACGAATAGTCATCAATTCACATTACTCACAAGGGGGAATGATGTTAATAAAGCAATTTTGAATAAAAATATAATGTGTGAAAATGCTTATAACTTGTAAACCACTATAAAAGCTAGTTTTCATTGCATACGTTGATTAGCATCACTAAATTCCATAAAAAAAATATATATATATATTTCTTTGCTAGAACTAGTAGTTTTTATTTATTGAGTGTATAACCTCCAGACAACTGGGACTATGCTGGTATTTAAGATGTAATCATCCTCCAACTCTACTTCTGTGGTAGATGAATTGTATACTTAGATAATCTAAAATTATTTACATGTGTTTATTCTGTAAAGCAGGGATATTGGAAGTGTAGAGGGCTCATCCGTTTCTGGTGTTTTGTCTAGTGAGGTCCAGGAGTCTGTTCAGGAGAAAGGAGGTGTTCATGGTTGTGTTTATACGATACCTCACCCATCCCTACCTGATAATGGTCTATATAATGCATATAAATTACCACAAATTTATTCTTTCAAATATAAATTATATGCATTTCAATGCAGTATTCAATACTAAATGTTGATTAATTTTATTTATAGTACTTTACTTTTATCATAGTATTTTTGTTTACTCAGAGACCATAATCAAGAGAAATAAATAAAATGATTTTTACCATATTAGTTTATATACATCTACATATTAGTATATGAATAATTCATATCTCATCATACTTGGAATATAAATTTCTTAAATGCAGTTTTCCTACGACATGAAAATCTATATTTTTCATTTCCAAAGACAAGAAGTCTGCGGACTTATACAGTGTTTACTTTACAGTAGCAGGGGATATATTATCATAGTAATTTAAAAGTAAACTATTAAAAGTTTGATTTTAAATTCTGTTTTTGCCATTGTGTGACATGACACAGTTCAGACCTTCATTATGTTCTCAGTTATCCAGCTTAAGTAAATTTGCAACATTTTCTTCTATTTTTCCTCTTTGTTTCTCTGAGAACTTTGAATTAACTCCAGATAGAAAAAGACAGCCTATGCCTCAAGATAAATTTAGAATAAACTCTTAATCAGTATAATGATATGCCTGGAAGCTGCTTGGAGATACTTCATGGATCTTTTCTGTTTCTTGTGAGCAGAGACACTGTCTACCTTTGATTTCAAGTTACCTTTTCAAGGATGTTTGTATAGTGAACATTCTATCTTAGAAGATATTTGTAATGTCTTTCTCTTGAACAAAAAGCAGATTTGTTTACTCTCCACTGTAATACTGTTTCCCTAAGGGGCAAAATTTTGACAGGCTTACTTTGCAACTCTAACAGATTTTCTTTAAGCTCTTTTGGAACACCCCTACTGCATGTGCAGGTGTCATGTGGCCCTCTCTGTATCATCCTGTGAGAATTAGGACTCAGAAACCATGCGAATATTGACACTTTTTTTTTTTTTTTACTATGATTGCCAGGAATAATGATTCTTTGTTTCTGATGTGGGAATCTTGTGTCTTATGTCAGCACTCATGAAACTAAGTTTTGGCCAGATATATAGTAAAGTCTCAGATCCCTCACAGTTCTTGACAGGGATTAGGAGAATAGAGGGAGTTTGGTGAAAAGTAACTCCGCATGCCAGAATGTCATGCAAAGGGTGTGTAACATAATTTCATCCTGTTAAAATCATATCCTCAATTTAAGAAAACATTCCATGTTTTTCAGACAGCATTTAAAATGTATAATTGATGCTAGTGAAATGGTTTATAAGCAGTTAGCACATAGATTGCTTGATATAGAGAGCCCCAAAGCTAGGAGTTACAGGAAATAATCACACATAGATCACATAAAATATTATGTATCTAGTTCTTGAATATCTTTTGTCAGAATATTAGAATGGACCAAGTTAGTTAGAAAAGAGTTCCCACTGCATGCTTTCTAACAGTTTCCTTCCATTCCCACTGGTTTCTTTACTTTTCCTGACCTGACTCGATAAGGAGGTCACTACAGTCACAGGCATCCCTATGTTTTTGGTCCTCAGTCTGCTTGTCTCTGACTTACCAGGGACTTATCATAAAGTAGGAAGGCATCACTCTGTGGGTCACAAACTGATTACAATGAACCAGGCTTTCTTCCTCTGCAATAAATATAATATGACGTCAATAATTTAATACAGGGAATTCCCTCTTCTGAGTTGTGTGAGTAATTTTGTCAATCAGTGGGTTTGTAGATTTATCCTAGGAAAATTGTAAATTGAGTAACTATACATTAACATTTAAATTGAATGTGGATCTAAAATATTTATTTGTTTTATAACACAATATTGCACTGACTTTTGCACTGATACTTTACTGACAAGTATTAGTTCCTTTATTCATAAAATAAATTTATTATCCATGTTTTATATATGAAACAATACAGGAACTAAGATGATAAATAACTTGTCTCAGGTAGCCTGGCTAATATATGGCAAAGCTGGGACTCAGTGTTCCTTAATGTTCCTTCACAGGAACATATAAAGTTGAAATAACCCAGTCTTTGCTTTCCAGTTTAGAGTGGAAAAATCTTAGATTACTTCTCTCCCTGTCAGTGTGTAATTAAGCATTTGTCTTAGTCCTCTGTAATCATTTGATTTTATTATCTCTATGAACAGTAAGCACCCTGGGAACAGGGGAACTTTTTATTTGTCTTTTAAATTGTGTTATTTTCGTTTTTTCATTTTTGTATTTTGAATCATGAAGGAATAATAATAGACTTTTTGGCACATGATAGTTGCTCCATAAATTCTTGTATATCAGTACTGTGGTCCTTAAGTATACCAGATTTTTAGGGGATTTTTTTTTCTTTTGTTTCATATTTCCAGAATTTTAGTGTACTCCTGTGTTTGAGAATTTTATCCCAAAAAACACTGCTTACCTAAATACAGTGTGTCCTTTTAGCTGTGATTTGGTAAATATAGATTTGCAACCCTATGAAACTATGAATAGTGGAATTATTTTGTTATTAATATTTAGCATGCAACTGCAAACTTAAGTAAGTGTTAGTTGCTCAGTTGTGCACGACTCTGTGCGACCCCACTGACTGCAGCCCACCAGGCTCCTCTGTCCATGAGATTTTCCAGGCAAGGATACTGGAGTGAGTTGTCATTCCCTTCTCCAGGGGATCTTCCCAACCCAGGAATGGAACCAGGGTCTCCTGCACTGCAGGCAGATTCTTTACCAACTGAGCTACACTGTTTCTAGTTTGTTTTCCCAACTACTATTACAGTAGAGTTGTTCTATAGTGGTCTAAGGTCACCAGCTAGATTATAGAAGAATTCTCTTCTGAAAATATGTTTATACTACAAAGAGATGGGATACTATTTTTGACCCAAAATAATTTTGATGGTCATGTCATATTTATACTATTACAGTATCTCTTGAAAACACTGCTTAAGTATACATTTGATTTGTTACCTTTTTTAAAAAAAGGTAAAAGCAAGTGAAAGAAAAAATAGGAAATGATCTTGCTTTAGTAAATTGGGTTTATAAAGTCTTTCTTTTTTCTCTTGTAACATGGTGGGAAAAAATGAGTTTTATACCCAAACTAAAAGTAATTTCAGTATGGCATGTACAATTTTTACCTTTTAATAGACAATTAAATTGACTCCTGGGGATGGAAGGATGGTGTGGAGAACAGAAAATATGAGCTCTTCCAAATTATGTGCCTCTTTCCTCCAGATTCAAGTAATCCTATATCTCCCTCTACTCTCATTCTTCACTAATCCTATTTATTATTAGAAATTGAATTTTGCTATCTTTAGTGAGAGAAATTTGAAAATTGTATGCATTTGAAAGGGTGAGAACCACTGAAATAGATTTTGTTCTGGTATTAGAAGATGGAAGAAAATGAAAATATAAAAGAACCTGATATTTGATTTATAAGTTGGTGAAAATAAAAGATATGGAGAGTAACTTTTAAAGTCAAGCTTTTACTGAGAATCAGTTCAAACATACAGAACTTATGTAGTAAGCTTAAAATATTCACATGGATCCTGTTCCATGAGTTCTCTCTCTCTCTTTTTTAAATTATCATGAGAAATAAAGCAAAGAATCACAGTTTCTTAAGGGTTGAAATTGAAAAATAGGCTAGAGAAGAAAAAATGGGGAAATAAAACAAGGTTATCAGTAAAGAAGACTTGTTGTTAAAATGATGGTAAAATTGGAATACAATTAAAAATAATTTGGATTAAAATCTATGAGCATGTAGATTGTTTTTCCCTCTAGTCCCCCAAATTTATGTTTTTCTAGTTACATCTAAACTTTCTTAGACAAGTAGAGCAGGGGTAAGATTTTTTTGAATATCCAGCTCATCAGATACAGCCCTTAGTCTGCAGATCACAAGTAAGTCCAGTAGGCTGACTCTGAGGAGAGGAGGATGTGTGAGAGTGTGTGTCCTGTATATCATAACAGGCAGGGCTCCCAACCTCTGGGCTGCAGACCAATACCTCCTGTTAGATCAGTGGCAGCATTAGATTAGAAATAAAGAGCACAATAAATGTAATGCACTTGATTCATCCCTAAACCACCATTCCCGCCATGGTTCATGGGAAAATTGGCTTCCATGAAAGCAGTCCCTGGTGCCAGAAATTGTATGTGTGTATGTATGCATGTATGTATATAGTATCTCTATATACATAGATATTTCTCATAATTTTCTTCCGTTTATTTCTTAATTTCTACTTGAATTAGTCAATGTGCAGACTTAGAATTTGTGATTGTTTTTAATTGTTTAAATGCATATTTAGATATTCCTACAATGTGCATAGGCCTTGATATCATCAGTTATACTTGTGAGATTGTCTATACATTAGTTCTCCTTTTTAGCATATTGTTATGAAATTAATAGTCTATAGAATAATAGTTTCTTGAATTCTGAAGTATTTTAGTCTATTTTTTCTTAGTAGTTTTGGCCAAAAATTAACTTTCAAAACCAAAAATCATAAAGCTCAATATTTCTATAAAGACATAATCAAGGAATGATTTAAATCTTGGTTGCTGCTGCTGCTGCTGCTAAGTCGCTTCAGTCGTGTCCAACTCTGTGCAACCCCATAGACGGCAGCCCACCAGGCTCCCCCGTCCCTGGGATTCTCCAGGCAAGAACACTGGAGTGGGATGCCATTTCCTTCTCCAATTCCTGAAATTGAAATGTGAAAGTGAAGTCACTCAGTCATGTCTGACTCTTCGTGACCCCATGGACTGCAGTCTACTAGGCTCCTCCATCCATGGGATTTTCCAGGCAAGAGTACTGGAGTGGGGTGCCATCACCTTCTCTGTAAATCTTGGTTACCAGGATTCATAAGACTGTTCAGTATTCATAGCCATGGTAACTGGCTATGAATCATTTGTATGATTTTAAATAATGATAATAGAATATCTACCATGGTATTATATTCATGGTGTTATTGTTATGTATCATTAGCCATTTCTTTTATAAAATTACAACTCTCTTTCCAAATAAAAAGACTACTTTCTATTCAGGATCCTTTATAACTAAAGACAAAGATGTCAGTATTTTAATCATTTTGGGATTGATAACATTGTGTATTTTAAACAATGCATTTAAGGTAAGAGTTTAATTACTTAGGTGTTTATTGTGCCCAGTGCAAAGTAAATATCAGTGACACAATCCAGGCTTATTCATAAATTTTATATGTAACAATTTAACTAACTGAATCAAAAACAGATATTCTTAGAAACCAAACACATATAGACAACTAAAAATCTTTTGTACCAAGATGACTGAATGAAGAGAGATCACAGAATTCCCTTATAACACAATTCAAAGAAAAGAATAGATGTCATCAAAATCAAAACAAATGAAACATACTCTTAACCTGTCTATGCACATAGCATACTGTATCTTTAAAATGAAGTTCTTCCAGAAGGGAAGGCAATTATTATAGGAAGGAATGAAAATTTATGTACCATGTTTTGGAACAATTGTATGAAATTGATAGAATTGGTGACTTTAAAAGAAGAATGAGATAGAAAAGTAAATGAGAAAATGGTAGTTATCTACTATTTCAAAATCTGAAAGATGAAAGAAAGGAACAAAGAATAGAATAAACAGACAGACATCCAAAATGCATTCTGGAAGAAGGATAACTGTTTCATTCTAGACAACAGGAAAAACAAGAACAGCAACATAGGCAGGAAAAACATTTCACAGAAATAACATGCATTTTAGTTTAGTGAATAAATGCTCAGTCTTCCTAAGCTGGACTAATGGGGTTGAATGCCAGACCCAGTGGGATCTTAGGCAAGTAACTAAATGTTTATTTAATTAATTAATATTATTTTTTTTTAGTTTTGCCATGTCTATTACAAAGATAACACTAGCATTTTCCTTTAGGATTTTTTTTTGTGGGAAAATTAAACGTATTATTGTATGAAGGCTAGTATCTGGTAGATTGCCAGTGCTTATTAAGATTTAGCTAATCATATTTCATCTTTGGGAAAGCCTAAGGAAAGAAGAACTGAAAGAGAAATGCAAAGGAGAAATTAATTTTAAAATAAGACATCAAAGATAAAAAATAAACAGAAAAAACAATTCATGGAGCTAATATTATAAAATGAAGTAAAAACCAGGAAGATGTTGGCAGGATTAATTTTTTAAACAAAACAATGAATATGAAAAGTTGTCTGAAAACTGAGTTGATGACAGAGATGAAAAGTTTCAGAGAACAGTCCAATTGAAGGCTATTGAACTAAAAGAGATATGTCAATAACTAAAATTAAAACACTTAGAAAGGACAAACTCAATGCCCAAGGCATGTGCAATGAACATGATGGATTCCATAAAGTAAAGGAGTGAACAAATTTGAACAGGAAAAAAAGTTCTCATAATTACTATCATAGAAAACTACAGAAATCAGGAAAAAAAATCAGAGCTTGGATTAAAAGGTTATACAGTATTTCAGGAAATTTGATACAAATTGCTTAACAGGGATTATCTATAAGATTTCTGAAATTTAAAGAATTGTACAGGTTTTCAGACATTAATCTCAAATCTTTTTCAAAGAGGAAACACTTCTAATGGTCCTAAGGTCTCTACAGAAGAACACCAATGCCATAAGATAGTAAATTAATACATACAAAGTTCTGAGGGACAAAATGTATTTATTATCTAGGAGTTTACACACATAGAAGTTGTCATTCAAATAGAGGCAATCAAAGTGCTCATCTGAATAGAGACTAAGACACGATGACATTCATGATCACTTTGAGAAAAAGCAAAACCAAATGAAATCCTGCCAACCAGGATATGAAAGAATAAGATGATTTTGCTTTTCAAAAAAGGAGAATGGGCTATATTAAAAGTATATGTGTGTGAATGCCCACATATGTGTTCCCTTTTGTGTATGTTTAAAACTAGTCCACTTCTTTCTTTGTGTTTATTTTTAAGCAAAATTTTATCCCTCCCTTTGGTTGACAAGAGTTTATTTGTTAGAGGGTAATACAGACAGTAAATATTATAAGTCTGGACACTGTACCAATAATAATAGTTATAATGATAAAAATAAATACAAATTCAAAATTATGAGGTAGAGAGGAGAATCCAAAAGGAATATAGATACACTGTTTTTTTCATCTTGCATATTTAGAAGTCATTACATACTATTTAACTTTGATAAAAATTTAAAAATAACAGTATGAATGATATGAATTTCTAAAGACCAGAAAAACTAAAAAGTCATACATTACCAGAATGTAATACATGCTTCTATTATGCCAATATCATACTGTTATGTGGAGCTTTAAGCCAGCTTTTTCACTCTCCTCATTCACTCTCCTCAAGAGGCTTTTTAGTTCCTCTTCACTTTCTGCCATAGGGGTGGTGTCATCTGCATATCTCAGGTTATTGATATTTCTCCCGGCAATCTTGATTCCAGCTTGTGTTTCTTCCAGTCCAGCGTTTCTCATGATGTACTCTGCATAGAAGTTAAATAAGCAGGGTGACAATATACAGCCTTGACGTACTCCTTTTCCTATTTGGAACCATTCTGTTGTTCCATGTCCAGTTCTAACTGCTACTTCTTGACCTGCATACAGATTTCTCAAGAGGCAGGTTAGGTGGTCTGGTATTCCTATCTCTTTCAGAAATTCCCACAGTTTATTGTGATCCACACAATCAAAGGCTTTGGCATAGTCAATAAAGCAGAAATAGATGTTTTTCTGGAACTCTCTTGCTTTTTCCATGATCCAGCGGATGTTGGCAATTTGATCTCTGGTTCCTCTGCCTTTTCTGAAACCAGCTTGAACATCAGGGAGTTCACGGTTCACATATTGCTGAAGCCTGGCTTGGAGAATTTTGAGCATGACTTTACTAGCATGTGAGATGAGTGCAATTGTGCGGTAGTTTGAGCATTCGTTGGCATTGCCTTTCTTTGGGATTGGAATGAAAACTGACCTTTTCCAGTCCTGTGGCCACTGCTGAGTTTTCCAAATTTGCTGGCATATTGAGTGCAGCACTTTCACAGCATCATCTTTCAGGATTTGAAAGAGCTCAACTGGAATTCCATCACTTCACTAGCTTTGTTCATAGTGATGCCTTCTAAGGGCCACTTGACTTCACATCCCAGGATGTCTGGCTCTAGGTGAGTGATCACACTATCTTGATTATCCGGGTCATGAAGATCTTTTTTTGTACAGTTCTTCTGTGTATTCGTGCCACCTCTTCTTAATATCTTCTGCTTCTGTTAGGTCCATACCATTTCTGTCCTTTATCGAGCCCATCTTTGCATGAAATGTTCCCTTGGTATCTCTAATTTTCTTGAAGAGATCTCTAGTCCTCCCATTCTGTTGTTTTCCTCTATTTCTTTGCATTGATCGCTGAAGAAGGCTTTCTTATCTCTTCTTGCTGTTCTTTGGAACTCTGCATTCAGATGCTTATATCTTTCCTTTGCTCCTTTGCTTTTCACCTCTCTTCTTTTCACAGCTATTTGTAAGGCCTCCCCAGACAGCCATTTTGCTTTTTTGCTTTTCTTTTCCATGGGGATGGTCTTGATCCCTATCTCCTGTACAATGTCACGAACCTCATTCCATAGTTCTTCAGGCACTCTATCTATCAGATCTAGGCCCTTAAATCTATTTCTCACTTCCACTGTATAATCATAAGGGATTTGATTTAGGTCATACCT
Source organism: Capricornis sumatraensis (assembly GCF_032405125.1). Classification (NCBI taxonomy): domain Eukaryota; kingdom Metazoa; phylum Chordata; class Mammalia; order Artiodactyla; family Bovidae; genus Capricornis; species Capricornis sumatraensis. The sequence goes on along the minus strand of NC_091075.1, from coordinate 36,861,874 downwards.
GAATGGTCTATATCATTATGTATATATAATACCCTAATATTATACTATACTATAGTAACTACCCCATGTATTTTAGAAAATGTGTGTGTGTGTGTATAAGTTAATTACCAAAGAAATTTTTGATTGCTCTTTCTTTGAGAGATTGGCAAAAGAGATATTTTGTCTTAATCTTGCTGCTGCTGCTGTTGCTGCTGCTGCAGCTAAGTCACTTCAGTCGTGTCCGACTCTGTGTGCCCCCGTAGATGGCAGCCCGCCAGGCTTCCCCGTCCCTGGGATTCTCCAGGCAAGAACACTGGAGTGGGTTGCCATTTCCTTCTCCAATACGTGAAAGTAAAAAATGAAAGTGAAGTCGCTCAGTTGTGTCTGACTGTTAGTGACCCCATGAACTGCAGTCTATCAGGCTCCTCCGTCCATGGATTTTCCAGGCAAGAGTACCACAGTGGGGTGCCATTGCCTTCTCCACTTAATCTTCTTAGTAGCACTTTTAAACCTAATATGACTGTACTAAAAACTTGAGGATAATTTGTATAATGAAAACTTTCACAGTTTTTTGATGCAACTTCAAGAAACATGACAGCATCGTTTGTTGTTGTTGTTAATTTTTTTAAACTGAATGTTAGTTGTTGTACCTAACAGAATTATTTATAAAACCTAATCTAAGAAACACAAAACATTTGTGGTTTGTTTAGTTTTTGTTTATCCCCCCTAAAAGTAATTTAGATTGTATGCAGAGAAACATATTGGTTAATATTAGAGCCATCTGGCATAGACATCTGCTACCACATTGACCTCTAGGTTGTCTTGGCTGCTCTGCTTGGCATGCCAGGTGCTTACATCATTCTTCACAATGCCAAGTAGACCTTCCAACATCTGCAGTTTCTATGAAGATGTTAGTCTTCCCAAATGTAGGAATTGAGCGTATAGGAAAATTTAAAGGTTAGCTTTTAGAACTTCTAAAACCAGATCTCAAAGCCCTAAAACATATGTTAATTTTCACTTATTTCTAGAAAATTAGCTATAGTTGGTGGGTGATTTTCACATTGCACGGCTAAAGCCTCAGAGGATATGGTGGTTTTGAATAAAAAATAAATGATTTCACATAGTTCATATGTTTCTGGTCATCTGCATTACTCAGCTTTAGGAGTAAATATGAACTTATTCAAAATTTAGAATGTTTTATATGCCTTCTATGGGAAATTTGCTTATAAAAATCATAGAGTCTGCATTTTCTTTCCTATCTCAGTACATACATTTCTTTTAAGATGGCCCATTTTAAATGATCCTTTTCAAAGGATAAAAGCTTTTCAGACTCTTTTCTTGTATGAAAGATATTTCAAAGCTTTACCTTATGCATACAGCATTTTAATCATTGTTGCAAATGATTCTGCAAATAGAATGTTTCTGCTGTTTTTGTTATTTTATTGTATATTTCATTCTCTTTTTGAAGCAGGTGAGATTGCCAGAGGTGGAATATTTAATTTTAACCATGATCTGTTTCTCAAAATTCATACCAGTTTAAATGACTTACCATTTTCCTTTAGTAATTTTTAGATTTTCTAATATAGCTTATAAAGCAATATGTTTCAGCTAGTACAAATTTTGATGAATTGTCAGCTACAAGGTATTGTAGGAGATAAACTCAGACTTTGCCTATAAATAACTGTAAAATTTTAATTTGAAATTCTAGCATCATATAAGGTACAGCTACATATCATTTTATAGGATGTGTGATCATCTTGTCTACTTTTGGAGGAGATAGTGGGAGCAAATGAATCTAGTTATTCTGCCTAAAATATCCCTGCTCCAAGAAATCCATTATCCTTCCAGAAAGAAATTCCTATATTATCTTTTGTTTTTAATTATAAAATTTAAAGTATAGAGGTAATATGCCCTTCAGAAATTAACCTTATGGTTCTGTTTTTTAATTATACTTTAATCCATAGTTTAATATATAAATAAAAATTGTTTATAAATGACTAGTGTGGCTTAACACATTATTTGTACATGTTTTATTTAATCTTAAATAGTGAAATAACTTCATTACTCAAAATATGAATGAAAGGTTATACACATTGAAAACAAATAATGAGACTAGTACTTAGCCAAAGAACAAAACTGTTAAGAGATTAATATAAAAGCACTCTAGCAAAAAAAAAAAAACAAAACACACACACACACTAAAACTGTTATTTTTTTTAAATTATCATTATAATAATTGGGAATAATTGCAAGTTACAAGAGGCTTTAGAGAACATCTGGTTCAACCTGTTTTTATTATGGATGAACAGATCTGGTTAAGTTACAGCACCATGAAATGAAACCAGTGTTAGGGATTAGGGTCATGTCACAGATCAATTTATTTCAGTAGCTCAGTCATGTCTAACTTTTTGCAGCCCCATGGACTGCAGCATGCCAGGTTTCTATGTTCATCACTAACCTGGAGCTTGATCAAACTCATTTCCATCGAGTTGGTCATACCATCCAACCATCTCATCCTCTGTCATCCCCTTCTCCTCCTGCTTTCAATCTTTCTCAGCATCAGGGTCTTTTCCAATGAGTCAGGTCTTCGCATCAGTTGGCCAAATATTGGAGCTTCAGCATCAGTCCTTCCAGTGAATATTCAGGGTTGATTTCCTTTAGGATTGACTAGTTTGATCTCCTTGCAGTCCAAGGGACTCTCAAGAGTCTTCTCCAATACCACAGTCGAAAAGCATCAGTTCTTCGGCACTCAGCTTTTTTTATGGTCCAACTCTCACATCCATACGTGACTATTGGAAAAACCATAGCTTTGACTCGATAGACTTTTGTTGGCAAATTAAAGGCCTACCATGGAATCCCAAGAATACTGAGGTGGGTAACCTATCCCTTCTCCAGGGGATCTTCCTGACCCAAGAATTGAACCGGGGTCTCCTGCATGGCAGGCAGATTCTTTACCAGCTGAGCTACAAGGGAAGCCCCATATCACAGATGAAATGGTAAAATAATTTTCATGCTGGTAATTCTTTGATGAGAAACATGTGAAAAGCCATCCTAAGATGATTACATGTATCAGTTTAAACTAATGTGGATGACCTAGAAAAAAACAAATGTGACTGGAATTAATTGAGAACACTGATGAATAAACTGTTCAACCTTTAGCATATGTCTTAAAGAAGAAACACAGAAATCAATTACAAAAATAAATCTAAAAATGCTTTAATATATTAACCCATACATATGGATCTCTGGAAGCTGACATCTTGTTCAGCTACTAGTTAGTAATCATTTTGAACTCTGTAAATATATATGCTTTTCCGTTATCATATACTTTCTTGGATTATGGAGCACTAGAGGACCTAGTTTTTGCCATTAGAGAGCTCAAAGTCTTCTAGGGATTAAAGGGTACTTAAATCTAAAATAAATCCACTTTATTTAACCACATAATTCTATAGTTAAATCTAAGTAATTTATTTAATAAAAGTTTGAAAATAGTATAATGTCATTTGAATGGAGAAATAAGAAAAGGTTTTGGATTTGAGTAGCAATGAAATAATAATGGAGAAGAATGCACTATTATGAGAAGGGTAATATGAGGGGGATACAAAGGGAAAATATTTTGTTGATATTGGAGCATTGTGTGGTGTGATCTTAGGTTATTTTTAAAAGCTATTTTGAGATTATATTGTATAGGTTTCTGAACATTGTGTCAATAGTTGTATAATAAATTCATCATTTTATTAAAAGGTATTACAGTTTTTGAATTGAGAAATGCTATTCATCTGATGTTTAAAATACATTAATCTGATGAATGTATGTGGAGCTCACTAAAGAAGTAAGAGAATATTTCCTGACTCTGTGAATCTGGCTACTCTAAGTACCTCACATGAGTACAGTCACATAGTATATGTCTTTTTTGTGACTGGCTTATTTCACTTAGCATAATATCTTCAAGGTTCATCAGTATGTCTGAATTTTCCTTTTTAAGGCTGAATAATATTCCACTGTATGTATGTGCCACATTTTGCTTATCCATTCATCTGTTGATGGACACAGGGTTGCTTCTTACTTTTGGCTGTTATGGATAATGCTACTGAGAACTACGGAAAGGGGGAAATGGGGAGATGTTTAATGGGTACAGAGGTGCAGTTTTTGCAAGATGAAACGAATTCTGAAGATTCAACTGCTTGAAGGTTCTTAATACCACTGAACTGTACACTCACAATGAGTTGTCACCTCACGCACATTAGGATGGCTTTTATCAAAAAGGCAAGAAAAAAACAGTACTGGTGAGAATGTGGAAAAGAGGTGACCCTTGTGCACTGACGGTGGGAATGTAAATTGCTACAGCCACTGTGGAAGACAGTATGGAGAGTCCTCAAATAATTAAAAATAGCATTACCAAACGACCCAGCTATTTCACTTCTAGGTATTTTTCAAAGAGTATGAAGATCCTAATTCAAAAAGATATACACTCTTGTATTCAGTGCAGCTTTATTTACAGTAGTCAAGGTAAGGAAATAGTCCAAGGGCCCTATTATGAATGAATGGATTAAGATGTTGTGTGTACACCATATAAATCAGCCATAGAAAAATGGAATCTTGCCATATGCAACAGCATGAATGGACATTGAAGATATTATGTTAAGTGAAACAAGTCAGATGGAGAAGCATGAATACTGTATGAATCAGTCATATGTGAAATGTAAAAACAAACAAAACATACACTTAGATACAGAGAACAGAGTAGTGGTTACTGGAGGAGAAGGGGATGGGGAAATGGGAAAAAGGGGTCAACAGCATGGAGATGGATGGTAACTAAGTTTTTGGTGGTGAGCACCCTGTAGTGTATACAGAGGTTGGAATATAAAATACACATGAAACTATATAATGTTATGAAAGTGTTTACCTCAATTTAAAAATGCCTAATATGGTAAATTTTATGTTATATATTTATCCCAATTAAATTTTTGAAAGCCTAGAAATGATTTTTTAAAATAACCAAACAAAAATGAAAGAATAGAGGAGATGTAAACTATTGCATCAGCCAAGGCATGAGATAACAAGGACACAGACTTCATTAAACCACACTACATCTCAGGCATCCAACCATCTATCTATCAATACATAATCTGTTGAGAAGCTACTGGATTTTATGTCATATGCTGGATTAAACAGGGTTTACTAGTTTATTGTGTGTGTGTGTGTGTTTATGGGTGGTGTAATAAAGGAAGTGGGCTTCCGTGGTGGCTAAGACGGTAAAGAATCTGCCTGCAATACAGGAGACCTCGGTTCAATCCATGGGTCGGGAAGATCCCATGGAGAAAGGAATGACAACCCACTCCAGTATTCCTGCTTGGAGAATTCCATGGATGGAAGAACCTGGCGAGCCATGAGGTTGCAAAGAGAGAGTTGGGCATGACTGAGAGACTAACGCTACACTCAGTAAAGGAAGTACAGACGTATAAAGTGACAATTATATATTGCTTGAAGTGATACGATTTATGTTTAGCCATAAACACTTATAAATAAGCATCATCAGGAAGGATTTTCTAGATAATGCTTGATGGATGCAAATTTACCCTCATTCACAGAAATATTGAAAGCAACAGGAATAGTATGTACAAAACATAGTACTGGAAAGCATTCCACATTTGCAGAACTGTGGTTGGTAAAATGTACTTGATTCTAACCACATTGTTGATACAGTGTGGTTAGAATAAAGTGTATATTCACTCTGAAATAGTAAGCCATGACATTGGAAAAAGGTGTATTCTGTAACAGTATAATTTACAACTGTATTGCTCTGCACACTGTTCTAACAGAAATATAACTATTATTTTTTTAATTAGGTCATTTATTTTGTAGTTAATGGCTCTAAGAAATGTAATCAGGTCTGTATTTTTGAAAGTGTGGAATAATGGCACCAATGAAACATATTTTATTGAGAATATTCATTCCCGCACTTTGATGGGAGATAATTCTCCATGGAGTTCTAATTTTTTTCTCTGTCTTAAGAGCAAAGTCACTTTCTTTGTTGCAGACTGTCTTTTCAAGGATATTTGTATGGGGATCAACCTTAAATAATATAGTGTCTCCCCTTGGAATTAAGGGCAGGCATGGTTACTACTCACTGCAAAATGATCAAGTTTGTAAGTTCAGGGTGCCACCACATGTGTAGATGTCACCTGCCCCCTTTTTTATTGCACTGTGGGAACTCTGCTCAGAACTGGCACAAGAAAATGCTGCTAACCTGGACATGGCCATAGCTGTGAGTAATGAAGTCCTTTGTCCTTGACAAAGAGTCTTACGGTTTTTGTGATCATACATGAAACTGTGGCAGGGTGACTTGTTAGCTTGTAAATAAGGTAAAATCTTGGAACCTTCATAATTTTTGACAGTTCAGGCTATGAGGATGAGAAGGTGGGAAAGATTTTAGTTTTGAAAGAGGATGAATGAGGTTTGATTAACAAAATTTGAAGAATGTTTACAGAAATTGTAGCAAATATTCTGACCAGACTATATGGCCAACCAGGCAATAAAAGTTCCTCTACTTCATTGCCTTTTTCTAAGGAGAAATCAGAAAGATGATTGCAGATAGAGTACTGGGAAGTAGGTGTAAAGAGATCTTCCTCAACAGTGCTGGAGTTGTTGCACACTGTCCTTTTCATGGAGAGGAGAGGAGGATTTCTGAGCCAAACTAGTTGTCAGTCTAAAGTCTGACCCACTAAAACGACTAGAATTAAGATTTTTTTCTGGATGGAAAGAATTCTGTTCCCTTTGAGAGAACAGTTTTGTATAGCCTTACACATACTCTGAAGGTGAAGGTAGGGGGATTAATGTCTGCTATAGGCAGAAACAAGGTAAATCATTACAACTTGGCCAAATTTATTTGGGAGATAATGGTCTGGACACATAATGCTTATTAAGGAAGAATGGCAACACTTGTTTGTTTTATGGCTGAATCCCTTGTTGATTTAAGAAAACCACACAACATAAGAGTTATGAGTTTAAGTTTTATTCAGGGGCTTATTGAGGACCATAACCCTGGGAGACAGCCTCTCAGGAGCTCCGAGGAAATTGCTCTGAAGAGGCAGTGGAAAAGCCAGTTTATATATGGTTTTTGGCTAGGGAATACAGGCAATCATGCATTCATCTCTATAAAGATTATTCCTAGTCACAAAGAACAGATATCTCAAGTTAATGATTTTAGTACTTTTCTGTGTATGGGAAGATGCAAGAATCTGGGCTCATTAAAATTCTTCCTAAGAGATCCATCTAATTATCTAAGAGAGCTGCTTGTCCAAAGCAGAGTTTCTTATCCTATAATCATCCTAATTTCCTCTCAAAGTGCATTGACAGACATCCCTTGCAGTGGGTTACAACTTAATCCATGTAGAACTGGGTGGTTCTTCTTTGTTTATACCCTTTTGGAGCCTACCAAACTTAAAGTATATTCAGACATGACAGTGAAAGGTCTCTTGAGTATTTTTGTAATGGGTGCTAGAGACTAATGTACTTTAACTCTTAGAGAGATTTCCAAGAGAGACGTCCATGGTAAACAATAGATGAAGCATTGACCATTTTTCAGGTTAATACTGCCGCAGATTATAATTGATTTACAGCACTAATGAAGGTGACTCACTGGACAATGAGACACCCCAAAAAGTTCTAGACGAATTCTTGAATGGCTTCTTCGGTGGCTCAGGTGGTAAAGAATCTGCTTACAATGCAGGAGATCTGGGTTTGAATCCCTAAGTCAGGAAGATCCCCTGGAGAAGGAAATGGCAACTCACTCCAGTATCCGTGCCTGGGAAATCCCATGGACAGAGGAGCCTGGCGGGGGGTTATAAGATTCGAACATGATTTAGTGGCTAAATTACCACCACCACCATCCAAGATAATTCCCTTAGCCTTTATGAAGAAACCAGGTGAGAACTTGAGACATTTGATAATAGGGAGCAAATGCTCATTAAATTAACGTGGACTCTTTAAAAATCTTTGCTGCTGTGAAAGTCAAGCCCAGGCCATCAAAAAGAAACAGATCCATGGTCCTTGCAGAAAATTGATGTGACTGTGGCTGTTAAAAGGTCCTTAAGTCTAGAATAGATGGTTTCAGTCGTGATGATTTTGCTGTTTGATACAGATTTTCAGTTGATCCACAAGCCACTGCTATATCACTAAAATCTGAAGGTAAGTAAGAGAGCTTGTTTAGTGACAGAGCACCTAGCCCCAACCTAAGTAGTTTTAAGGAGAAAGATAATATCAGATTATAAAGTCTTCTTGTTTCCAAAGTGGAACAAAAAATATTCTTATCTGAGTATGCCGAGGAACTTCAGGAAGGAAAGAAACTGCAGCTTTATGGTTCTAATGGGTATAGATAATTCAAGTAACTTTCCTCCATAGGGCTGTGTGTTGAAGGGATACGAAAATTCAACTGATTGGATTTGGGTGAGCTTCTGAGAGGAGCAGGGCAGCTAATGTGATCCTTTGAGTAAGGGCTTTGGGGAAAGTTCACTGTTCTGTTTTTGTTTTTATCACATCTGAATATGTAGTAGAAAATTGATTGTTTCCTATACATGCATTTCCCTCTCCCATAATTAGCATGGAAAAGTCTCCCTGTAGGAATAGCTCATGTAGAGAAGTGTTCCTGTCTTTGAGGTCTTACAACCTAATTACTCCCCTGAGTTAGAATTTCTATAACTGATGATTTTGCCAATTAGAGGATCTGGCAAAGGGAGGCAGCCTCCACCTAGTATGTGCTCCTTGGGGTTTAAGACATGCTTCTGATAGGGATATCAGGCACTCCTTTTAAATAGCGTCTATTAGATTGCTACCAAGCTCTAGTCAAAATTTAATGCTTGATCCATGAAGTTCTTGTGATTTTTTGGAAGTCCCTTCAAACAAGGACTGGGTTCAATTATTTGAACTTTAGTGGGTACCCAAGGCTTGCCAGCAACCTGGGAGGCCACATTGGAGACACTGTCAACCTGTGCCCCTCATTTACAGAGGGTTTATGATTGTGAAAAACACTTGTTTCAGGGGCACCATATGTTGCCCTGGTACTATATTTTTTTTCTATAGAGGCCAGGAATTAACTTGCCCCTAGGGACGGTCATAATTAACCATCAAGTATTTGAGGAAACACCACTAGCTGATCATGTAGCCCTCATTTGACTGCATGAGTTTGAGCTGAAAGCCCTCAAGAGCCAGAGTCATGACTTTTGGTTTTTGGGGTGATTTATGGAGGAATAGGTGTCTTGTTATTAATGTTCACTTTGTGTGCAGTGATCCCTAAAATGGAGATCATCAATTGGAAAAAGAGGTGCTGATCCTGCCCCTGCATTCAGCTGCAGTGATCAATGACATAACTTTGGCTTTTGAAAGCTTTCAGCTCAGCCTCAACTCACTGACCAGGGTAGTTCCAGGTGACAGATTTGCCCTAGACTTTCTCCTTGCCTGCCAAAGCATGCAGAGTCTGAGCTATCTTTAATACTTCCTGCTGTAACTGGGTTCATGTCTTGGGTCAAGTGGAAATGTCAATACAGGGAGTCACCTGGCTTTTAAGGCAGTTCCTACTTAGTTGTAGGATTTTTTCAGCTGCCTGGATCTGGGGCCTTGGGGGACATGACTGAGTTCATTTCTGCAAGTCAGCCTCATATTGCTCAGTATTATTGTTAGTAGCCTTAATTAAACGCTCTGTGAAATAAATTGGTGGTTTCAGTCCCCGCCTGTCAGTCAGATTAATCAAAGCAGTCAACAGGATGTTGTAGTGATGGAAAAATTTTCCAAAAGTTAAGACCCTATAGAGAATAGTTGGATGTTGTTAAGACACAGTTTCTCCATAGATTTCTCATACTTCTGTACCGCTTGCAACGAGAGGCACTGCCTTTGTGCCAAAATAGTTTTTTACTCATATTTAATAGTGGACAGGGGCTTCCTTTGTGGCTCAGCTGGTAAAGAAACTGCCTGCAATGCGAGAGACCTGGGTTCGATCCTTGGGTTGGGAAGATCCACTGGAGAAGGGAATGGCTACTCACTCCAGTATTCTGGCCTGGAGAATTCCATAGACTGTATAGTACATGGGGTTGCAGAGTCGGACACAACTGGGCGACTTTCACTTTCAGTTTACTTTCAATAGTGGACAGATGTGGAAGATAGTGTCTTATTCCTTAACAAATGGCAGATATGTTTACTCCCCATTATCAAAGATTTGCATTTTACTTGCACATCCCAAATGAGGTTTGTCTCCTGAGATACAACCCTATGCATGCGCATATATCACCTTGCTCTCTGTGTAACTTGTGGGAATTGGCACTTAGGAAATCATCACACACACTCACAACTATTGACACTCCAGCTGTTACTATTGATGTAAATAAATTTTTTTGTGTCTAACCCAAGAGTCTGTGTCTTCTTCTAGCAAATATCAAACTGTGGTGGGCTAAAGATTAGCTTATCTATAGGATAAAATCTTAGATGCTTCACATACTTCATAGGCACATTATGTTTGTGGTTATAAAATAATATTAATGTTGTGGAAGCTAATTTTCAGAGATGGGACTATATCCCAGCAACATTTATTACTAGGTTGTAAAATCTCACTTTTTCTGAAATTTAGCTACATAAGATGCTTTGCTATCCAGAATCTGAACACATGCCAAGCTATTAGTCAACACTGTACTGCACTGGTATAAATAGGTAAGAATGCTAGATAAATTGTAACCTGAGTAGCTGAATCCTAAATCATTTTAATGGAAAATGGATAATATCATCAGTATATGAATATAAAAGAACTGTGGTCTCCAGGAAATTCTCAGTAGCACATCAAAAGCTGTTCATTTGTTGGAAAAATAACATCTGAGAGATGGAATTAAACCAAACAACTAGAAAATGCATAAGAAGTAAAAATTGCTAAAGTTTTAATAATGAAACTTACATTAACCAACATGTGAATACTGTCTTTAAAGGTGTAGGAAATCTAATGTAACTCAATGTAACATTTCCTAATAGATAACAGTAAATGAGATGAACATTTTTAGAGGAATTAACAACATGTAACTGGAAATAGACAATTATGGGTATTAACTGTGGATAGGAAATTTCCATAGAAACTATTTATGAAGTTTTTAATTCTAATTTTTCATAAAAATATGGTTAATAATAGAAAGAGTATCACTATCTTTTATTCTGGCACATTTTTTCATTTGTTTCTAATTTCCCTTAACATTTAACTATTATTTCTTTACTATCAATATATTATATTTTACATTCATTCATTCATCCATTAATTAATTAAACAACTGTTGTTCACTCTGCAGAAATGTTCAGGTATTTATGACATTGCTTGTAATTTCATAGTTTCAGATTTCTAGAAAATCCAGGTCTGCTGGCTTTAACAGAAGTAAAATGTATACTTGGTTGGTAACTTGAAATAATAATGAGTGATATTTGCAGAACATTATACAGTTTTCTTTCAGACTTTAGTACTAGCAACAAATAAGAGCAGGACTGATTGTTTCCATTTGACAGAGAAAGAGTGTAAGTTCCTAAGAGGATGTGATCCGAAGCTATGTTGCACTCAAAATTACAATTTTACAAAAAAACATATTATTTCTCCCTGTGTTCTACATACACTTGGCAGGTGATAGAGTGGATTAAAATATTTCTAATTGCAATGTGGAATTAATATTTGTATTCTCAGTGGCTTTTGCAAATTTTACTTTAAGAATGGATCAAAACAGCAGGAAGGCCATAAGTTCATTTAATTCTCAACTCTCTGATATCCCAAATATGCCTAAGATAATGTATCTTGATTTTGTAGCTTAGAAATGCAGAGTAAACTAAGAAATATTTTAGTGTGGAAAATTGGGATCTGCTATCATGCATAATTGCCTGCTGCTGCTGCTGCTAAGTCACTTCAGTCGTGTCCGACTCTGTGCGACCCCATAGACAGCAGCCCACCAGGCTCCCCTGTCTCTGGGATTCTCCAGGCAATTGTCTAAGTTGCTGTTATTACCAAAATAGTATATCATGATTTACAGGACATATTTGGTGGTATTTCAAGAGAGACTTGATTCTTGTCCTAATGAATTTATATTCCTTTAAGGAATATAAGTCTATAAGAAAAGCAATAGATTCTACAAATTTAACATATAGTAACTTTGTTCTTGCCACATGTGTCAGTGATTATAAACATCTTTTAAAATACACTAAGGAAAAGAAAGGGGCTTCAAGGTGGTGCTCAGTCAGTTCAGTCCCTCAGTCTTGTCCAGCTCTTTGCGACACCATGGACTGCAACACACCAGGCTTCCCTGTTCATAACCAACTCCCGGAGCTTTCTCAAACTCATGTCCATTGAGTGGGTGATGCCATCCAAGCATTTCATCCTCTTGTTGTCCCCTTCTCCTGCATTCAATATTTCCCAGCATCAGGGTTTGTTCCAGTGAATCAGTTCTTCACATCAGGTAGCCAAAGTATTTGAGTTTCAGTTTCAGCATCAGTCCTTCCAATGAATATTCAGGGGTTTCCTTTAGGATTGACTGGTTTGATCTCCTTGCAGTCCTAGGGACTCTCAAGAGTCTTCTCCCAACACCACAGTTCAAAAGCATCAATTCGTTGGCGCTCAGCTGTCTTTATAGTCCAACTCTCATATCCATGCATGACTACTGGAAAAACTGTAGCTTTGACTTTATGGACCTCTGTTGGCAAAGTAATGTCACTGCTTTTTAAAACGCTGTCTGGTTTTGTCATAGCTTTTCTTCCAAGGAGCAAGTGTCTTTCAATTTCATGGCTGCGGTCACTATCCTCAGTGATTTTGGAGCCCCCCAAAAGTAAAGCCTCTCACTGTTTCCATTTTTTCCCCATTTATTTGCCATGAAGTGATGGGACTGGATTCTGTGATCTTCGTTTTTTGAATGTTGAGTTTTAGGCCAACTTTTTCACTCTTCTCTTTCACTTTCATCAAGAGGCTCTTAAGTTTCTCTTTCCTTTCTGCCATAAGGGTGGTGTCATCTGCATATCTGAGGTTATTGATATTTCTCCCAGCAGTCTGGATTCCAGGTTGTGCTTCATCCAGCCTGGCATTTCACATGATGTACTCTGCATGTAAGTTAAATAAACAGGGTGACAGTATACAGCCTTGACGTACTCCTTTCCCAATTTAGAACCAGTCTGTTGTTCCATGTCTGAGTCTATCTGTTGCTTTTTGACCTGAATACAGATTTCTCAGGAAGCAGGTAAGGTGGTCTGGTATTTCTGTCTCTTTAAGAATTTTCCACACTTTGTTGTGATCCACAAACTAAAGGCTTTATCGTAGTCAATGAAGCAGAATTAGATGTTTTTTGGAACTCTCTTGCTTTTTCCATGATTCTACATATGTTGGCAATTTGATCTCTAGTTCTCTGCTGTTTCTAAATCCAGCTTGAATATCTAGAAGTTCTTGGTTCATGTACTGTTGAAGCCTGGCTTGGAGAATTTTGAGCATTACCTTGCTAGAGTGTGAGATGAGTGCAATTGTGTGGTAGTTTGAGCATTCTTTGGCATTGCCTTTCTTAGGGATTGGAATGAAAACTGACCTTTTCCAGTCCTGTGGCCACTAATGAGTTTTCCAAATGAGTGCAGCATATTGAGTGCAGGACTTTAACAGCATCATCTTTTTGGATTTGAAATAGCCCAACTGGAATTCCATCACCTCCACTAGCTTTGTTCATAGTGATGCTTCCTCAGGCCCACTCCACTTGACTTTGCTCTCCAGGATGTCTGACTCTAGGTGACTGATCACCACATCAAGGTTATCTGGGTCATTAAGATCCTTTTTTTTTTTTTTTTGTACAGTTCTTCTGTGTATTCTTGCCACCTCTTCTTAATATCTTCTGCTTCTATTATGTCTGTACCATTTCTGTTCTTTATTGTGCCCATCTTTGCATGAAATATTCCCCTGGTAACTCTAATTTTCTTGAAGAGATCTCTAGTCTTTCCCATTCTGTTGTTTTCCTCTATTTCTTTGCTTTGATTACTTAGGAAGGCTATTTTATGTCTCCTTACTGTTCGTTGGCACTCTGCATTCAGACAGATGTATCTTTCTTTTTCTTCTTTGCCTTTCACTTCTCTTCTCAACTGTTTGTAAGGTTTCCTTGTACAGTGTTACAAACCTTCATCTGTAGTTCTTTTAGTTCTTTAGGCACTCTATCAGATCTAATCACTTGAATCTATTTGTCACTTCCACTGTATAATTGTAAGGGATTTGATTTAGGTCATACCTGAGTGGTCTAGTGGATTTCCCTAGTTTCTTCAATTTAAACCTGAATTTTGCAATAAGGAGTTCATGATCTGAGCCACAGTCAGCTCTCGGTCTTGTTTTTGCTGATTGTATAGAGCTTCTCCATCTCTGGCTGCAACAAATATAATCAGTCTGATTTTGGTATTGTCAATCTGGTCAATACCATGGTCAGTATTGACCATATGTAGAGTCATCTGTTATGGTGTTGGAAGAGGGTGTTTTCTATAACCAGAGTGTTCTCTTGGGAAAACTCTGTTAGCCTTTGCCCTGCTTCATTTGTACTCAGTGGCCAAACTTGCCCATTGCTCTAGGTATCTCTTGACTTCCTATTTTTGCATTCCAGTCCCCTGTGATGAAAAGGACATCTTTTTTGGTGTTATTTCTAAAAGGTCTTGTTCAGTCATAGAACGTTAAACTTCACCTTTTTTAGCATTAGTGGTTGGGGCATAGACTTGGATTATTGTGATATAGAATGGTTTGCCAATGAACAGAGACCATTCTGTCATTTTTGAGAATGCACCCAAGTTCTGCATTATGGAATCTTTTTTTTTTTTTCTAATTATGAGGGCTACTGCATTTCTTCTAAGAGATTCTTGCCTGCAATAGTAGATACGCTGCTGCTAAGTCACTTCAGTCATGTCCAACTCTGCGACCCCATAGATGGCAGCCCACCCGGCTCCCCCCATCCCTGGCAAGAATGGCAAGTGGGTTGCCATTTCCTTCTCCAATACATGAAAGTGAAAAGTGACAGTGATGGTCATCTGAATTAAATTTGCCCATTCTAGTCCATTTTAGTTCTTTGATTCCTAAAATGTTAATGTTCACTCTTGCCATCTGTTTGACCACTTCCATTTTACCTTGATTCATGGACCTAACATTCCAGGTTCCTATGCAGTGTTGTTCTTTACAGCATTGGACTACTTCCATCACCAGTCACATCCACAACAGGTGCTGCTAGTGGTAACAAATCCTCCTGCTATTGGCAGGAGATGCAAGAGACCAGTTTTGACCTGTGGGTTGCAAAGATCCCCTGGAGTCGGAAATGGCCACCCACTCCCGTACTCTTTCCTGGAAAATTCCGTGGATGGAGGAGCCTGGAGTTCTATACTCCATAGGGCTGCAAAGAGTTGAACATGAATAAGCAGCTGAACACACACACACATACACACAGACAGAAAAAGTTGCTTTAATAATTTAAAACACAGTATGCCCAGGAAGCATGATTTTAACTGCTGCTGGTGGTGGTTTAGTCACTAAGTTATGTCCAGATCTTTCGACTCCATGAACTATAGCCTACCAAGCTCCTCTGTTCATGAGATTTCCCAGGCAAGAATACAGGAGTGGCTTGCCTTTTCTTTCTCAGGGATCTTTCTGACCCAGGGATTCTACCCCGGTCTCCTACACTGTAGGCTGTCTTTTGTATTTTAGGCAGATTCTTTACTGTCTGAGCTACCAGGAAAACACAGTATATAATACTTAAGCAAGCAGTACACAAAGTATTTTGCCAGTACGATACTCAATATTGCCAATAACATAAAGTAATAGAGACCTGGTAAAATACAGGAAAGCAAGACTGTTTAAAGTCCATTATAGAGGAAAAATTATTAGAAAATTACAGAACTTAAAATTGTAAGATAAGGAGCATATGAAATGAGTAAAAGAATTAGAATGCATTAATTTGTATATACTGGGCTATGAGGTACTAAGAAATAAACCATGAAAAATCTTAATGGCTTAAATACAACACAAATGTATTTCTTACTCACAGAGAGCATCTGAAAACTCTCCAGCGCAGCTTTCCTTCATGTTATGATTCAAAGATTCTCTTCATTTTGTATTCTTGTCATCTTAATGTATGGATTTCTGGGTTACCAGAAATCTGTGTTACCAGAGAGGGAGATAGTTTTGGAGGTTTGTATAGGATGGTTTTAAGGTCAAAATCTAGTACATGGCTATAACATAACTACATGAGGGTCTGTTATATAAAGGTTAATGAGAAAGTTTTTATGAGAAATATGAAGATCAGGGGATATGAAACAAAAGGAATCTTTCCTTTAAGTCAGATAATCTTGTGAAGCACACTCCAAGGAACTTTGCAAGTCTCTTGGGTATCAGCAATTGAAATGCTTTCCCACATAATTAATGGTAGTATAAAAGACAGAAAAATTTGAATATAGGGAAAGGGGAGAAAGTAGTGTATCAAAGAGGAGCCATTTGCTCGATACAATGAGGAGGATTTGTGTGATAGAGTTAAGATGGTGTGATTAAAACCTTTATAGAAATGAAAGTTTAAGTTTCTGCGGAAACTGACATATATTTGGCATGGTTATATGAATGATAGATATTCTCAGAATGATAATAAAAGTATTGGTAGATCTGGTAAGCATTCTGAATGTTTCAGAAAGTAGTTAGCAATAAGAAATATTTCTTAGGGCAAACATATGATGAAGCTGAAGTGAGAAAATGATAATTAGGGCAGAAAGCAATTGCCAGTAGGACTTCATTTTAAAATCCTGAATAACTTGGATTTATTCATTCTAAGATATAGAAGACTTGTACTTTCTTTATTCTCCAAGGTTTTTCTCAAATTTATGAGACAAATTCAAAGAGTTTGAGTCTTTTAGAATCGATGGTATATTTTATAGGAAGATGATGGAAACAATAGCTTTGTAAAAATACAAAGGCTGATTTCATGTTTATTTGCATATTATATATATTGGTGTGATTTTTACAAAATGAAAACAAATTATGATGCAATTTCATCAAGAGGATGATTTTTGTTTTTTGATATCTTTATCCTAGAATATATCATGGTGTACATGGAATTAATAATGATTGTTTTATTCCACAAATGTAATGAAATTGTTGCTATGAAGGTAAAAGATGGGAAAATGCACTTAGTGAATGCATTTTGGGGTAATGGTCATAAAAATAAATATTAATTTCTAATCATAATAATGAAAGGAAAAGGAGTTTCCACAAAAAAAGGCTGATAGTAATATTGTATTGAAAAGCAACTATAATTTCATTAAAATTTAATTTGTTTCTCTAAACATTTTTCTTTAATAAGTTATCACTATGTACCTCAAATCATTATAATATAAATTACATTAACTTATACATTAATTTGGAGAAGGCAATGGCAACCCACTCCAGTACTCTTGCCTGGCAAATCCCATGGACAGAGGAGCCTGGTAGGCTGTAGTCCACGGAGTCGCTAGCAGTCGGACACGACTGAGTGACCTCACTTTCACTTTTCACTTTCATTCATTGGAGAAGGAAATGGCAACCCACTCCAGTGTTCTTGCCTGGAGAATCCCAGGGATGGGGGAGCCTGGTGGACTGCTGTCTCTGAGTTCGCACAGAGTCGGACACGACTGAAGCGATTTAGCAGCAGCAGCAGCAGCAGCAGCAGCAGCATACATTAATTAAGTTGAATTGATTGACTTTTATCAGTGGATTTTGAATGCTGCAGTAGATTTCTGTTGATGTAAAGCACTTCATTTACTTAGAATTTCTTTATATTTCAGCTCTGTGTAGTAAAAACTGATGTGTGAATGACTGGGCAAGATAAAATATTCCAATTTTGTCTTTAATTTTGCAAATAGTTTAAATAAAATAAAATTTTTTTTTCTAAATTGTGTATTGATCTAACCAGAGGGATAAATTCATTTGATAATCTTCATATATGTAAAAAAATAGGTTGGCAAATAACGCCAAAACAAAGAAGTGAACCTATTCTATTCTGTCTTGACTCTCATCTACCTGCAAATATTTTTTCTGATTTGTAGCTTAGTGATATTTTCTTGTTTCTGTAATTCAGATGAAATTAATAATGACATATATTTGATACTTATGAATATATTTATTTTGTGACTTTATGTTTTATTATAGAGTACAAGTCAATATTGTGTTTTTTAAACTAATTTTTCAAAGACCAAGAAATGGGCCTATATATTTTTATAGATCACTGTAGGTATTTAAGCACTAAATAAATTTTATGATAAAGCACTTTGAACCTGATTATGTTCATATATTAATATTGATGAAATATTTGTCCTTTCTGTCATTTGACACTGTTTTTAACACTATCATTTAACACTGTTTTTATTTTAGTTGTTAAAATATAATTCTTTTTACTATTACTTGAAAGAATATAAATTTAATTTTTCAAATAGAAAGCTCTCATTTTATAAGGGAAAAAAGAGGTACTCTGCAATTCCTTGTGGTGTATCACTTCTGCTTATTCAGTTGTGTTTCTTCATACCTTAATACAAAATACATTAATATGAAATACTTTTGTAAGTTGAATTATATTGCTTCCCAACATACTTCCAATGTGATACTTTGAACAAATGAAATATAAAAGAATTAAAATAACTGTGGGTTTCTCATTAAGTCAGAAAATGCTCTAATTTGTGTGCTGTACTGTTCTATTTAACAGGTTTAAAATTCGAGACAGTTTGTTACTTGCCTGTGCCTGACGTATTGATGTGCGGGCATGGGTGCTCAGTCGCTTCAGTTGTGTCCCACTTTCTGTGACCTATGTACTGTAGCCCGCCAGGCTCCTCTGTCCATACCATTCTCCAGGCAAGAATACTGGAGTGGGCTGCCATGCCTTCCTCCAGGGGGTCTTCCTGAACCAGGCATCAAACCCCCATCTCCTGTGGCTCCTGCATTACAGGCAGATTCTTTACTGCTGAACCACTGGGGAAGCCTGACATATTGATGGTTATCAGTAAATAATTATTGATTTTGTTAAATTATTGATATTCTCAGGACTGTGTTAAGTACTGTAGAAATTGCAAAGGGGGAATAATTGCACCATATTTACTTTAAGGATGCAAGTAGAAGAACTATTACAAACCACATGGGAAAAAATTGTTAGTAATTAAAGTTAGTAAATTAATGTTAACCACATGAAGATGAGGAAGTCTTCATAAAGAAATAGAATGTTATTTGAACTTTGATGGAAGTGTAAATAAAATAAATTTGGTTCAACTTGCAACTGTATAGAAGAAAGAAAATATCAAGGAAAATTTGAAAGGTTAGACTTTTTAAAATATTATCAAACAGCATAGTGAAGGATCATTTGTATATGAAAATAATTGTTGTCCGACTCTTTGTGACCCCATGGACTTACCCCTCCAGGCTCCTCTGTCCATGGAATTCTACAGATAAGAATACTGAAACAGGTTGCCATATCCTACTACAGGGAAACTTTGTGACCCGTGGATCAAGCCAGTGTCTCTTGCATTTTCTGCACGGAGACGGAATCTTTACCACATCTTTACATATACCTAAGAAATTCTTAGAAAACTAAACCTTGTGTAGGGCTAGCAATTAAGTGTTCTTAAAAATTTCCTCAGTATTACACATGAATTCTTTTTCTGGATAATAAATTTTTCCCCCCAAGCATCAGATAGTTAAAATTAATGTTCAAAAAGGACATTATTGTTTGTCATCAAAATAGCATGGCAGTAAGACATCTCATCCCCAGTTAATTGAGATATTATTATATCAATAGCATCGTAAGATATTATTTGGTAAATATTATTTTCATATATTATAATGATACAACACTAGAAATTCTGAGAATACAAGAACCCTATGCTCAGTTGTGGCACTGAGTCATAGATGTTTTTCTCCAGCAGGAAGTACAGTAAATAGTTGATATCATTCTTTTGGCAAATGTACTCTGCTTAGGTGTGTGTATAATTGATGGTCTTATGTTCCATGAAGCCTGGCATGCTGCAGTCCATGGGGTTGCAAAGAGTAGGACATGTCTGAGAGACTGAAGAACAACAATAAATATTCCATAAAACCAGGATGTATTGCACATAAAGGGAATTTTTAAGAGAAAGACTTTTAATCTTTCCTATCATTAGCAAAAGGCATGTTTTAGACCCTTTTATAAGTAATGTTGTAAAAAAAAAAGTCTGTGATGTAATAAATATGAATATATTACTTTGTATTTGCTCTTTAGGTATTTGGGGAATGAAAATAGACTCAATGCAAATGGCATTTTCAGAAAATAATAAATATGTTTAGTTTTATTAATAATTTTTCAGGAAGCAAATTTGGATATGTAGATAGAGCTCATATTGTTGACTTTTGTTTTGTTTTAAATGCTTATTTTTTTATTTGGCTGTGCTGGATCTTAGTTGCAGCATGCAAACTTTTTTTTTTTTACTGTTTTGCAAAATAATTATACAGTTTTAATCATAAAATACAATAAAAAACATATTGGGGGATTATATTGAGCTACCAGTAACAAAAAATGACCACAGGCTTCCTGACAGAAGGAAGGTGCTTATTCTTAGAGGGAAACAAAACTTATTTCAAACAATGTTCACATTTCATATGATTTCTGTCCATTGTGAATTCTTTCATGAGCCTGCACATAAGTAGAAGTGAGAATTTAGCATGTGAACTCTTAATTGCAACATGTGGGATCTAGTTCCCCAACTAGGGATAGAATCCTGGCCCTTTGCACTGGGAGTGGGGTCTTAACCACCGAACCACCAGGAAAGCCCCAGATCATTGGGTTTTGAATTAAAATGAAATTCTTAATAGTATTTGTTCTATAGGCACATACCTTTATCATCTTTTCCTGTATTAGATGATGAAGGAATATATATAAATGATTGATTACTTTAATGAAAGTAATCTCAGGGTAGTGTTTAGAAAGTATTATAAGTGAAAGTTAAAGAACTGGAATGGTTCTTGGCAAAAAGTTGACCTTAACACCAATTACAAGATAATGAAATACACTTCTTAACCGTTTTCCTAGTGCACAAAGAAGAATGAAGGCTAGAAATAATGATCTCTCTCTAACATATATTTAAAAAATACTAGATTTCCAAGAATTTTAATTGTGACAGCATTCTTTTCCATGTTACCATGTTCATCTCAAGCCAATTACACACAATTTAATTGTGGTATTTTATTGAGTGGGTCTTGCTTTCATTAGAGTTACAAATATTTGATAATGATTTATTTCTGTTGCCTTATTGAAGTGATGCAAACTCACATAGTGAAATGCGAAATCAAGAAGATGGCGTCTGTAACATTCGTTTTCTTTTGTTATGAAAATAGAATCCCAAAAGACATTATTTATTTTCCTTTATGCCATAAATGATGACAAGAAAAAACTGCACTTGCTAATTATGTTTTTATACTCACTAGTTTTCTACTTGTATTTCTATTTTTACTACTTAATAATAAAAGTTAACTTTAATTTATTCCCTTGCATTGTTGTTGTTCAGTCGCTGTGTCTGACTCTTTGCAACCCCATGAACTGCAGCACACCAGGCTTCCCTGTCATTCACTGTCTTCCTGAGTTTGCTCAAACATGTCCATTGAGTGAGTAATGCCATCCAACTATCTTATCCTCTGTCTTCCCCTTCCCTTCTTTGCCCTTTTCCTCTTTTGATAATGGAAACCTTCAATCTTTACTTTAAAATTTTGTACAAATTCAGATATTGGTTTAAAATAGATATGAAATCTATGGAGGTATTAATTCATATAAATGTTAACTTTTCCTAAAAAGTGAAATGTTATAATGTGATACTTTAGTATTTTAGTACTGTATTGCCTGAATAATATAAAATAATTTACCTTTTATTAATATAAAGAATAGAGTTAGCAACTCTGGTCTCTAAGAGTTAGCCACTCATAGCTTTAAGAATCTCAGTTTGCTAACTTTTTATACAGAAATAAAAAACACAATAATCAAAACAAAATATTATCCTTTGCTTGTATTTATAATGCCAATATATCATTTTAGTGAATTATATACATTTGTCATTCATATTTACAAAATGTATTTTTTTAAACTTATAGTGGGGAAGTCTCACCAATAAGGGCTGATAGAATTAAGACAAATTTTTGAAAATATTTATTAAAACTATATTTTAATATATGAAGATCCATAAGATTAAACAGGACCTAGCATAGAGCAAGCTGTCTTTGAAAATACTCTGTGCTTACCATGTTGAGAGGTAAAGGTAACTCTGTTATAGTGAGTGAATATTCTTGCCTGGGAAATTCTGTGGACACAGAAGCCTGACGGGTGATGGTCCATGGGGTTGCAAAGGAGTTGGACACTACTTAGCAACTAAAGAACAACAGCAAATGTTTCATTTACCCAATCAGGAAATAAAAACCAAATAACCCCCTGGAGTAGTAGTTAGTGAAACAGTTACTTCACTGTTAACAGTGAACAGCGAAAATATAACAGTGAAATTATATAATTTTGTGTATGTATATATATATATATATATATATATACACACATATATTGGCATATTATTTTCTTCTCCACTGCATATATGGATATGCAAAACTCAGCTTTTATGAAACTTATGCCTGCGTGTGTGTTCAGTCACTTCAGTTGTGTTCGACTCTTTGTGACCCTGTGGACAGTAGCCCACCAGGCTCCTCTGTCCATGGGATTTCCCAGGCAAGAATACAGGAGTGGGTTTCTATGCCCTCCTCATGAAATTTTATATACTCAGCCTGTTCTGACATCTGCTTTGGATTATATGCGTATCTTGTCCCTTTTATGTCTCTCATTTTTCAGTGTTCATGTAATTATCTTTCTGGGATATTACAAATTATTTGAAAGCGTATACCAAGTTATTTGACTTTATCTTTTTTTCCCCAAGTAAAACAGCCAACGTAATTAATTGTAAAGCCAGTTGCAGGATATATTTTAGACAGGTGCATTTCACTGAAGATCTGTAATAGCTACATCATATATTTTCAATAATAAAATATTCTCTTGTTAGTCAGTTTATGGAAGCTTCTGTATTTAGGTTAGTAGAGAATGAAACTTATAACCTAGTATCACCTAATCATAATGGAGGATGAATCGAAGAATGTAAACTAGATTGATTAGTTTGAAAAATTCTCTTCACATTTAAATAATGATCAGAGCAGTTCTCCTGTGTCATTAAATATATACATAAACAAGTATTAAAGTCTACAGCATCTCTTATCTTGCCTTTTAGATATTTTAAGGGTTCTTGTAAAGTCATTTATCTAAAATATAACAGTATAGAAATGCAGTTAGTAGCATGTTTATAAAACCACAAGTAGAGCGTATCTTAGTAATTCTCTTTGATGGAATGGTTTCTTTTATAAGCAACACTTCCTTGTGTAGTAACATGTCGCAGCTTTCTTTATTTTTCACAAGATCAGAATTATCTTTATTGCAATGAAGAGACAAGGCCAAAGGTCATAAAATGGGCCTTATTGAATAGTTACATATTAAGAGACTGATCGGAGCTTGTTTTTTCAACAGTAGCTCTAGACATTCAGTTTTGTTTTTATTCAATAACAAGCAGGCTCTGGAAAATTAATTCACAGTAATGAAACACAAGAGATTGATTTATAAATGATAGCACATACTTTATTTATAAAAAGATTGATATTTCTTTATTAGAATCTCATTATCTTTAAGTTCAGTGAGGAAAGAAAACACGCCTCTTTAGTTCATTGTTAAATCCCTAGAGTTTAGAAAATTGATTTTTGAATTACTTCATTAATATCTATTTAGTTTGCTCTTAATGGCTTAGAGTCATTTGGGAGATTTCATGAGTAATTAGTATTGTTGACAGATTTTTAAACGTCTGCTTAGGGAATACTTAGTAATAATTGTGCTTGATTTAATATTTAATTTATTAATATTATGAATTTAGTAAAAAATTAGCATTTCTTTACAATTAAACAATCACTCTTCTCATAGCAACCACATAAATCTTACATAAAAAATAAATAAGAATATGTATTAAATTTCCCATGGCCTCTAAACATTGGTTTAGTTTTTATATCATCAAATTCTTCTCAGTGTTTTATTTTCACATACCAAGCCTAATATATCAATTTATCTTAAATGTTTTAGCTACTTAACTGTACATATTACCATGCTGTGCTGTGCTGGGCTCAGTCTCATCCAACTCTTTGCAACCCCATGGACTCTAGCCTGCCAAGCTCCTTGGTCCATGGAATTTTCTAGGCAAGAATACTGGAGCAGGTTGCCATTTCCTTCTGCGGATATTACCATGATTCCAGAGCAAATTGATAGGATTACCCTAAAACTGGTTACAAATGTGTTCATACTAGGAATTTGCATTTCTTTGGGCTTCCCTTGTGGCTCAGCTGCTAAAGAATCCACCTGCAATGTGGGAGATCTGGGGTTGATCCCTGGGTTGGGAAAATCCCCTAGAGAAAGAAAAGGCTACCTACTCCAGTATTCTGGCCTGGAGAATTCCACGGACTGTATAGTCCATGGCGTCTCAAAGAATCAGACATGACTGAGTGACTTTCACTTTCATTAGCCTTTTAAAACTGCCCCTGATTTTTTGTTTTAGACAAATCTTGTTTTCTGGCAACAAAAGAATGACCCAAAACTATTGTGTATTTTCTCTTCATTTTATTTCCCTAGTAATTAAAGAGCCCTGGCTCTTTTTTGTTGGTGGATATTGGATAGCAAGTATCTAGAGTGTCCTTAAGTGTTGGCAAAAGTACCGTTGCTTCTATTGGTCTCTTTTAAGGAGACATATGAAAAGACCTCTTTTAGGTCTGTAAATTCACATTGATTTTCCTTCTGTAACATCATGTTGTTACATCTGTTCTCCTTTTCTTTTGATGTTTCACCAACTTCAAAGAATCCACTACATTAATAAGAAAGTTGCTTCGTAAGCAATATATCAAACCAACGCAATTTGGAATAAGCAGATTAAAGAACACTTCTTCTAGACCAGTGATGGACCAGCCTGCTAGTCCAAATGTCAAGGGTCACCTCCTAAATGAGAATAAATCAAAACAATGTAGCAAATTTTCCAAATATAATTTGTTCACTTTATTGGTGTTTCTTTCTTAAACTAAATGATATAACAGGGGTAGAGTTTTTAAATAGTTCCTTGTTACATAAATAAAATCTTTTATAACTGTTTTCAAGCTGAGGATAGATTCAGTTCAGTTCAGTTCAGTCACTCAGTCGTGTCCGACTCTTTGTGATCCCATGAATCGCAGCACACCAGGCCTCCCTGTCCATCACCAACTCCCGGAGTTCACTCAGACTCACATCCATCGAGTCAGTGATGCCATCCAGCCATGTCATCCTCTCTCGTCCCCTTCTCCTCCTGCCCCCAATCCCTCCCAGCATCAGAGTCTTTCCCAACGAGTCAACTCTTCACATGAGGTGGCCAAAGTACTGGAGTTTCAGCTTTAGCATCATTCCTTCCAAAGAAATCCCAGGGCTCATCTCCTTCAGAATGGACTGGTTGGATCTCCTTGCAGTCCAAGGGACTCTCAAGAGTCTTCTCCAACACCACAGTTCAAACACATCAATTCTTTGGCGTTCAGCCTTCTTCACAGTCCAACTCTCACATCCATACATGACTACTGGAAAAACCGCAGCCTTGACTAGACGGACCTTAGTTGGCAAAGTAATATCTCTGCTTTTGAATACGCTAGGTTGGACATAACTTTTCTTCCAAGGAGTAAGCTTATCAACCATTAGATCCAAAATAGGGTTGAACAGTTCAACCTTGAAAAGATCATGTATGTTTCTGGACCTCGGGAATTGCTAGAACCAAGAATCAGAAGACCTACTAATATAACACTTGACATTTTCCCAGTAAACTTAATCTGGTCTTAACCATGCAGTAAAGTCCAAGGACCCTGTGATGCACACCTTGTAATATCTAACACCAGACAGAACCACTTCTCATTTTTCTGAAAAGGCTGTCATCAGCAAGTTTGGATAAAATGCCCATCTTGGATCATCCACCAAGAACAGGAAGTTTGGCTTATTTAAGAACCTGGTATATTTTTCTATAGCTAGGTACATCAAATGAAGTAATTTCAAATTTAAGGGAGAAATGCTATGCAAAACATATAAGCTTACATTGAGAAAAATGTCCTTATGTAGCATAACACAGAATTATATGCTAGCCATGCATTTATTTCCTTTCTTCTAATCTCCGTTGTTTTCTAAATGTTGTTGGTTGTCTAAGTGTGCTGGGGCTGTGATAACAAAATACCACAACTGGGCGGCTTAAACGGCTGACATGTATTTTCTTATAGTTCTGGGGGCTGGGCATCCAAGATCAAAGTGTAGGCAGGTGTGGATTCTCCTGAAGTCTCTTTCCTTGGCTTGCAGATGGCTGCCTTCTTGCTGTGTCCTCCCACGGCTGTCCCTCTGTCTTTCTTGTCTGTCCTAATATTTCCTATAAGAACCCCAGTCATATTGTATTAGGGCCCGTACTTGTGAGTTGATTTAACTGTAGCTTCTTCTTTAATGGTACTGTCTTCAAAAATAATCACTTTCCAAGGTACTACGGTTCAACCCTATTTTGAATTTGACAGTTGATAATCTATCCTCAGCTTGAAAATAAAGTTATAAAAGATCCTTTTTATGAATTTTGGATGAAAACAGGTAAGATGATAATATTGGTCAATGAAATTCAAAATACAAGTATATAAAATTATTAAGGCTAATTTGAAGCTGTATCAATTTCTACACCTTAATTATTAAAGAATTTTTAAACCAATGTATTTTTGACTCCTTGGTTAAAATTCTCATATTTGAATACTCGCAGTAGAACTTAGAAATAGTATCCTTGTAATATATGCTTAAATAAACTTAATTTTCCACAATCAACTTCAATTATATTTCTTTCATTATTTCAATATTCTGTTTTGCATTTTTGAGAATGGCAGCTTATCTTGTGTTGCCTATGTTTGTAATTTTCTTGAAGAGATCACTAGTTTCTGCCATTCTATTGTTTTCCTCTATTTCTTTGCATTGATCACTGAGGAAGGCTTTCTTATCTCTCCTTGCTGTTCACTGGAACTCTGCATTCAAATAGGTATCTTTCCTTTTCTCCTTTGCCTGTAGCTTCTCTTCTTGTCTCAGCTATTTGTAAGTCCTCCTCAGACAACCATTTTGCCTTTTTGCATTTCTTTTTCTTGGGGGTGGTCTTGATCACTGCTTCCTGTACAATGTCACGAACTTCTGTACATAGTTCTTCAGGCACTCTGTCTATCAGCTCTAATCCCTCGAATCTATTTGTCACTTCCACTGTATAATCGTAAGGGGTTTGATTTAGGTCATACTGAATGGTCTAGTGGTTTCCCCTACTTTCTTCAATTTAAGTCTGAATTTGCCAATGACGAGTTCATAATCTGAGCCACAGTCAGTTCCTAGTCTTGTTTTCATTCCAATTCCAAAGAAGGGCAATGCCAAATAATTTTCAAACTACCTTACAATTGCATTCATCTCACATGCTAGCAAAGCAATGCTCAAAATTCTCCAAGCCAGGCTTCAACATATGTGAACCAAGAATGTCCAGATGTTCGAGCTGAATTTAGAAAAGGCAGAGGAAAATTGCTAACATCCGTTGGATCATCACGAAAGCAAGAGAATTCCAGAGAAACATCTACTTCTGCTTTATTGACTATGCCAAGCCTTTGAGTGTGTGGATTACCACAAACTGTGGAAATTCTTCAAGAGATGGGAATATCAGACCACCTGTCCTGCCTCCTGGGAAATCTGTATGCAGGTCAAGAGGCAGCTGTTAGAACTGGACATGGAACATAAACTGGTTCCAAATTGGGAAAGGAGTACATCAAGGCTGTGTATTGTCACCCTGCTTATTTAACTTATATGCAGAATACATCATGAGAAATGCTGTGTTGGATGAAGCACAAACTGGAATCAAGATTGCTGGGAGAAATATCAATAACCTCAGATATGCAGATGACACCACCCTTATGGCAGAAAAAGAAGAACTAAAGAGCCTCTTGATGACAGTGAAAGAGGAGAGTGAAAAAGTTGGCATAAAGCTCAACTTTCAGAAAACTAAGATCATGGCATCTGGTCCCAGCACTTTATGGTAAACAGATGGGGAAACAGTGGAAACAGTGACAGACTTTATTTTTGGGGCTCCAAAATCACTGCAGATGGTGACTGCAGCCATGAAATTAAAAGACGTTTGCTCCTTGGAAGCAAAGGTATGACCAACCTAGACAGCATATTGAAAAGCAGAGACATTACTTTACCAACAAAGATCCATTCCATCAAAGCTATGGTTATTCCAGTAGTCATGTATGGATGTGAGAGTTGTACTATAAAGAAAGCTGAGCGCTGAAGAATTGATATTTTTGAACTATGGTGTTGGAGCAGACTCTTGAGAGTCCCTTGGACTGAAAGGAGATCAAACCAGTCCATCCTAATGGAGATCAGTCCTGAATATTCATTAGAAGGACTGATGGTGAAGCTGAAACTCCAATACTTTGGCCACCTGATGCAAAGAGCTGACTTACTTGAAAAGACCCTGATACTGGGCAAGATTGAAGGTGGGAGGAGAAGGGGACAACAGAGGATGAGATAGTTGTGTGGCATTGCTGACTTTATGGACATGAGTTTGAGTAAGCAACGGGATTGGTGATGGACAGGGAAGCCTGGTGTACTACAGTCCATGTGGTTGTAAAGAGTTGTACCCGACTCAGCGACTGAACTGAACTGGTATTCATAATATCCTTGATGCTATATAAATAAGCAACTTATTTTCAGTGGGCTATCCTTGCCACACGATATCATAGAGCATCCAAGAAGCAGTTGCTTTTATTTATAAACTATTAGATCCCTTGTACTTAATACAGACACAGTATAATACAATTGAATCCAATATAGTAATAGTACCTTATAACTTAATATAAAGAAGCACATATATTTGGTTATATTTATCACCTTTGAAACTACTATGCTCTATTCACAGATAACATGTGTTTCTAAAGTTCAATAATATTTAATTCAATTTTTTTTACAATATTCAGTTCAGTTCAGTTCAGTTGATCAGTCATGTCCGACTCTCTGCAACCCCAAGAATCACAGCACACCAGGCCTCCCTGTCCATCACTAACTCCTATAGTTCACCCAGACTCATGTCCATCGAGTTGGTGATGCCATCCAGCCTTCTCATCCTCTGTCGTCCCCTTCTCCTCCTGCCCCCAATTCCTCCCAGCATCAGGGTCTTTTCCAATGAGTCAACTCTTCACATGAGGTGGCCAAAGTATTAGAGTTTCAGCCTCAGCATCATTCCTTCTAATGAACACCCAGGACTGTTCTCCTTTAGGATGGACTAGTTGGATCTCCTTGCAGTCCAAGGGACTCTCAAGAGTCTTCGCCAACACCACAGTTCAAAAGCATCAGTTCTTCAGTGCTCAGCTTTCTTCACAGTCCAACTCTCACATCCATTCATGACTACTGGAAAAAGCATAGCCTTGACTAGATGGACCTTTGTTGGCGAGGTAATATCTTGGCTTTTTAATATGCTGTCTAGGTTGGTCATAACTTTCCTTTCAAATGAGAGTGGTATATTTAAAAGCTGCAATATCTCTGATTTAATTCCAAGAACTAAAGTGTTTGTATCCATTTGACAACATTATTAGGCTTACTTTAACAAATATTATACTTCTTTAAATATAAATAATGGTAATATTCAAATCAATGGAAAAGGTAATCTGGAATATTATGGTATCATATTTAACATTTAGGTGGTACTTCTTGATGTTCTTTTTTTGTTGTTGTTACTTTTTTTATTTTAATCCTAGTCTCTATGAGTAATTTCTTACTTTTCTTAACGTGTGTGTGTGTGTGTGTGTGTGTGTGTGTGTGTGTGTGGGTTGCTCAGTTATGTTCGACTCTTCACATCCCCATGGATTGCAGCTCACGAGGCTTCTCTGTCAATGGAATTCTCCAGGCAAGAAAACTGGAGTGGGTAGCCATCCTCTTCTCCAGGGAATCTTCCTGACCAAGGGATGAAACTTGGGTCTCATGCATTGTAGGCAGATTCTCTACTGTTTGAGCTATCAGGGAAGTTGTTTTTTAACCTGGTCTCTACCAATGATACACAAATACACAGATCAGGAATGTAGTCCTCCTTCAAGAGTTTCTACCTCTGCCCATCACTGATTTCCCTCAAGATTTCTCAGTATCTCCTTCTAGTTTACTATACTATTTGCCCTCTTGAAAAAGAAATGAAAAAGTAACATGATCTAGTTCTGATATTTGTGACATAAAATTCAATAATTAATTTTTAACTTAATATTAATTTATACTGTGAATCCCTCCTAATCCAAAGCAAATGATTGGGAAACAGTAACTGGATCCCGCCTTTCAACAATACACATTTCAGAGTTGGCACTGTTTAAAAAAACTGTTTGAGAAATAATTCATTAAATGTGTTTGTTAGAAGACTATTACTCAGATTGGTATGATAAATATCTAAAGGTTTACTTCACACTCTTCCATACTTTTGAAAAACCTCTTGGTGCATTTTTAATGAGTTAAAATTTTTATAATTATTGCAGTTTTTTGTGCTAATAATGTTAAAGCTTGTAAGATAAGAAAATAATTTCTGGGGTTCAGTTAAAACATTTCTTTGCGAAGTTTGAGTTCTTTTTTACTTCATGACATCTAAATGTGGGTCTTAGTTTCTCAGTGTTTTAGTTTCTAACTATTGATTTTGCTTTTTTTCCAGGATGTTTTGAATAATTTGGGCTCTTGTGAACTGGATGAAGATGATCTAATGCTTGATTTGGAATTTTTAGAGGAACAGAATCTGCATCCTTCAGGTAAGTATTGAGGAAATGCACAATTTCTTACAACTCAGGTCTTAGTCGTTTAGCTTGCATTTGATCAGCTAAATATTGCTTTAGGTTGCATTCAGGCTTTTCATTAGTCCCCAGTCTGTCTATTCCGTTTGCAGGATGAATGGTAGGTAACCTGGATACATTATTCTGCTGATCTTAAAACCTATTATGAAAGTAAGTTTTGTTGGAAGATAATTATTAAATAAGAAAAAATATGAAACAAAGCTGTTTCCATGGGGGAAATTCTGATGAAACACTTAATGAAAAAGTTAATATCTTCTTTTTTTAAAGAGGGGAACAATAATATAATCCTGTCTTTCACTTATTTGATATCAGCAAATGAAAGTTTTGTGGATTTAAGTTTACTCTTTCAAATCTTAGCCATCTCAGTAATAACTGTGCTAGATAATGCAGTAGGATTGACCTCAAAAGTAATAAATACCACTAGAAACCAAAAACACACACTCATAAACACATACACACAGAGAGATACAGTGTATGAGAAACAAATTCTTGCTAAATAAATTAAGAAGGGAACCCATTATATATGTTTGCATTTATATTTGTATTAAGGTGTTAAAGTATAATATTTTCAATAACAAAATTATTACTTTTGATGTAGGATATAGGGATTAATTGTTCAGTCAAATTTAAATATTTGAGTACAATGGCAAGGTTTTACTTTTTCTTAATGCTAAAAATACTTTGAATATAGTCATTTTCAAGTGAAAGCAGAAGTAACATTAAAGTAGAATTTCAAAATATTGAGTCCTACTGCATACATTTGAGAAAATCCACTCTTGGAATTTATTGTCCATGTTTTTAAATTTTATGAATTAGACATAATCTCTAAGGTTGTTTACAGGTATAACATTTTATCATGGATTTTTGTTCATGCAGTATGTTATGTATAATAACAGTTGTCAAAACAGTGTTTTAATTTACCTTTAATTTTTAATATTTTTAATTTACTTTTTAATTGGAAGAACATTGCTTTACAGTGTTGTGATGGTTTCTGCCATTCAACAATGCAACTCAGCCATAATTAGACATATATTACCTCCCTCTTGAGCCTTCCCATCTAGATCATCACAGAGTGCCAGACTGTCTCACTGTGTTATATAACAACTTCTCACCAGTTATTTAACATATGATAATGTACCTACTCCTTGGAAGGAAAGTTATGACCAACCTAGACAGCATATTAAAAAGCAGATACATTACATTGCCAACAAAGGTCTATCTAGTCAAGGCTATGGTTTCTCCAGTAGTCATGTATGTTTGTGAGAGCTGGACTATAAAGAAAGCTGAGAGCAGAATTGATGCTTTTGAACTGTGGTGTTGGAGAAGACTCTTGAGAGTCCCTTGGACTGCGAGGAGGTCCATCCAGTCCATCCTAAAGGAGATCAGTCTTGAGTGTTCATTGGAAGGACTGATGTTGAAGCTGAAACTCCAATACTTTGGCCACCTGATGTGAAGAACCAACTCATTGGAAAAGACCCTGATGCTGGGAAAGATTGAGGGCAGGGGGAGAAGGGGACGACAGAGGATGAGATGGTTGGATGCCATCACCGACTTGATGGACATGAGTTTGGGTAAACTCCAGGAGTTGGTGATGGACAGGACGGCCTGGTGTGCTGTGGTCCATAGGGTCGCAAAGAGTCAGACACGACTGAGCGGCTGAACTGAACTGAACTGAACTGAATGTGTATATGTCTATGATACTTCCTCCATTCATCCCACTCTCTCCTTCCCCACTGTGCCCATAAGTCTGTTCTCTTTATCTGTGTCTCCATTCCTTCCCTGCAGATAGGTTCATCAATACCATTTTTCTAGATTCTGTATATATGCATTAGTATACAATATTTTTTTTTAATCTTTCTGACTTACTTCATTCCATATAACAGACTCTAGATTCATCAGCCTCACTAGAACTGACTCCAATTTGTTCTTTATATGGTTAAGTAATATTCCATTTGTGGTATATAAGCTTCTTAATCCATTCCTCTGTGATGGACATCTAGGTTGCTTCCGTGTCCTAGCTATTGTAAATAGTGCTGCTATGAACATTGGCGTACATGTGCCTTTTTCAGTTATGGTTTTCTCAGGGTATATGGCCAGAGGTGGGATTGCTGGGTCAGGTGGCAGGTTTAAAGGACTATCCATACTGCTCTCCATAATGGCTGTATCAGTTTATTTATATTCTCCTCAACAGTGCAAGAGGGTTCCCTTTTCTCCAAATCCTCTCCAGCATTGACTCTTTGTAGATTTTTTGATGATGGCCATCCTGACTGATGTGTGAAATGATACCTCGTTGTAGTTTTAATTTGCATTTCTCTAATAATTGAGCATCTTTTCATGTGTTTATTAGCCATCTGTATGTCTTTTTTGGAGAAATAGCTGTTTAGGTCCTCTGCCCATTTTTTATTGGACTGTTTGTTTTTCTGATATTGAGCTATATGAGCTGTTTATATATGTTGGACATTAATCCCTTGTCAGTTGTTTCATTGGCAATTATTTTCTTCTATTCTGCAGGTTGTCTCTTAATCTTACCTTTGCTGTGCCCAAGGTTTTAAATTTCATTAAGTCCTATTTGTTTATTTTGGTTTTTATTTCCATTACTCTAGGAGGTGGGTCAAAGAGCATCTTACTATGATTTATATCAAAGAGTGTACTGCCTACGTTTTCCTCTAAGAGCTTTATAGTTTCTGGCCTTACATTTAAGTCTAATCCATTTTGAGTTTGTTTTTGTGTGTGGTGTTAGGATTTTAGGCTAATATCAAAAATAAGCTAATTTTTTTTTTAAACTTAAATGCCAATAAATTTAGGATAACCATTTCTTGGGACATTATTCATGGATTTGATTTTACAGATATGTTAAAAATGTATATATTTTTTACTTTTATGCAAATACCTTATATAATTTTTCCATTCATATGTATTTATTTTAAAGAATTACACATGGTGCCAATGTACACTTTTTTTGTCAACATCTGCCAAAACTACACACACATTTACCTTTAGATCGACTATTGAACATTTATAAATTTAATTGTAAAACACTGGAAGTTTACAAAATGATATATGCAAATAGCTACTCATTGCAAAATATTGGAAACATCTCAGATGTCCTTCGACAGGATATTTGTTGAACATACAGTGGTACATTGAGCGAGCAGTCATTAAAGGGAATCATTATGGTCTCTATATATGCCATAGCATGATGGTAAAAATATATTATTAGTGGTGGACTTTTCAGTAATTGAATTGATAGAAAGTACCTAACGTCATTGACCTCTAGCTTTAGTTCAAGTGTAACAAGTAGACATTTTGTCTCTCTTAATGAAATGACTAGAGAACTACACAGCAACACCACTCCTGCCCACAAGTACTAAATCTATTTAAGTCTCTTAATTAAACCATAATTTTACAGGAAGTATTGGGATGAGGGGAGAGGGAATGTAAAATGTTATGATGGGATTGCCAATAAGTAAATATAGAACATGGGGAATTCTACAGGACATTATGGTCTGGATTTTTCAACAAGTAAATGACATGATAAAAAGAAGGGTATTATAGATTAAAAGTGGCAAATGCAATGTGACACCTTTTTTTGCAAAACATAAAACACTGTAAAATATATATTTATGAGTTTATCAGAGAAGTTTGAATAAGGAGGGGATAATTATCACAGAATTGTTTTTATTTTTTGGGTGTTATTTTTCTTTAATTTTGTTTTTGAGGAAAACTCAAAACATGTGGTTGAAATGATATGGTATCTGAGATTTGCTTTACTAACAAATATGGAGGAGGAAATAGATGGAAACATTGTTGGTAAATTATTGAAAATTATCAAAGCTTGGGGTAAAAGTTTCATTGACCAATTGTAATGTTTTCTCTATTTTTGTGTGTTTAAAGATTTTTCACAATAAAAGTGAGACCAATTTGAATAAACTGAATATTAGGCAACATAGCAATCTGAGCTGTGTTTGTTAGGCAACCATGATAAAGGACAAAGGGTGCCTTAAAAATATAGAAGAGCATGACTGAGCATCTTCACTTTCACTTTTCACTTTCATGGAGAAGGAAATGGCAACCCACTCCAGTGTTCTTGCCTGGAGAATCCCAGGGACGTGGGAGCCTGCTGGGCTGCCGTCTGTGGGGTCACACAGAGTTGGACACGACTGAAGCGACTTACCAGCAGCAGCAGCAGCTTAATTTATTTGCTTGGGGACAAAAATGAACATTTATAAATTTTATCTCTTATAAAATAATGAGTACAGTGTATTTCATTAGTTAATTATAAAAATGATAAAACAAATATGATGAATCTCCTGAATCTGCTTTAAGGTGTAGATAACTTGGTTGAGGCCAGAACAAGAGTACCTTATGAATCAACAGAGTTAACCAAATTGTTCAGAAGATAAATAATGTTTACTTTGCGTATCAGAAGAACAGTTTTAATGAGTGAGATAGTCCTTAAAAGGACTTGGTTTTTGAAAAATATTACTCAACGCAATACCTTTTGAAAACCGATTTTATTTCACATGCCACATTATGGGGTTTGAAAAAAAGACACAAATACTTGTTTGTGTACTTTAACTCATGAAGAATTTTTGGTGTAATTGGTTTTATATAATTTGTTTTCTTTTTAAAGCAATATAATTAAAGATCTCAGACTATAAGAAGCTCATTATTGATATTTGATCATGATAAAATGCAAAAAGTCTGAAAATTAAAATAATGATACCATTACATTCTACTGCTTACATTACTGGAAATCATTAGAGGTTTTAAATAAACTTTATTAGAACAAAACATTCATTTTTGACTATAGGATTTTATTAAAAATTTGTAGCAATTTCTAGTAAAGCATACTGTAATGGTCAAGGAAAATTTTGTGAAAAACCATAGAAGTACTTTTGTTTTTAAAATATTAAGTCAAATATTTTGAATAATTTTCATATATGGCATGTGTAAAATTTATTCAATTTAACATACAATTCATGATGTTTAAATTTGCAAAAACTAGATAAATCATCATATGTTAAAAGTGTAGAAGTTCAGTTGTCTTTTTTACTACAGTAATTAGCAGATAATAGTTGTACAATGAGTAGCTATTAAAATAATTATATTTAAAACATAAACATCTTTGGACATATGTATAATGAATAAAAATGGATATAAAAAATAAAAGCAAAAATTAGTAAAGTTCATATTTTTTAATAAAAAATCAAACAGTTTTAATTAAGAGATTTATTTTACTGGACAGAGTTTGAAAATATATAATTTAAAAACTTTCTTAGATTTTTTCAATATATATATATTTAATACTGTTTCATACTAAGTAATTTAACATGCAAAGAGACATTTTAAAGGCCAGGAAAATTTATAATAAATGTACATATTATAATCACTTAATATTATTATTGGTAGATATACTATATTACTTATAGTATAAGCAGTATATTTAAAGTATATTAGCAAACCAAGTGAAATATCAGAATAGCAAAAACAAAGGAGAGAATGACAATTTGAATTGTATGATCCCAAATTTATTTCATATAAATGCTCATATACTTATACATTTGAATTTGTATTTCTATTTCATGAAATTATTGCATTTTGTGCTTATGTACTTATGCTTGGTAAAGATGGCTATTATGGTAGTTATAATAATTATTGTGGAATAGGAGAGTGAAAAAGCTGGTATAAAACTCAGTGTTCCAAAAACGAGGGTCATGGCATCTGTTTCCATCATTTCATGCGAAATAGTTGGGGAAAAAGTGGAAAAAGGGACAGATTTTATTTTCTTGGGCTCCATAAATCTCTGTGGATGGTGACTGCAGCCATAAAATGAAAAAAATGCTTGCTTCTTAGAAGAAAAGCTCTGACAAACTTAAGACAGTGTATTCAAAAACAGAGACATCACTTTGCTGACAAAGGTCCATATAGTCAAATCTATGGTTTTCCAGTGGTCATGTACAGATGTGAAAGTTGGACCATTAAAAAGCTGAGCGCCGAAGAATTGATGCTTTCAAAATGTGGTGCTGGAGAAGAATCCCCTGAACAGCAAGGGGTCAATCCTTTAGGAAACGAACACTGAATATTCATTGGAAGGACTGATGCTGAAACTGAAGCTCCAATACTCTGGCCACCTGATACGAAGAGCTGACTCATTGAAAAGGACCCTGATGATGAGAAAGATTGAGGGCAAGAGAAGAGGGGACAGCAGAGGATGAGATGGTTGGATGGCCTCACTGACTCACTGGGTATGAGTTTGAGCAAACTTCAAAATATACTGAAGGACAGAGAAGCTTGGTGTGCTGCAGTCTGTAGGGTCCAAAAAGATGGACATGAGTTAGTGACTGAACAGTATTAATAATGGGCATCTTTTAATGTGCTTTTAAATTTCATCATTGTCTGTATTTTAATCTAAAAATTAATTAAAAGTTTGCAATTTTTCAAAACTTTGTTTTTCAGCAGAGCAGTGAACAGTCTGAATAAAGTTCCACAAATCCTTTGAATAAATAAACATATGAGTGAAAGAGGAGAGTAAAAAGTTGGCTTAAAGCTCAACATTCAGAAAATGAAGATCATGGCATCTGGTCCCATCACTTCATGGGAAATAGATGGGGAAACAGTGGAAACAGTGTCAGACTTTATTTTTTTGGGCTCCAAAATCACTGCAGATGGTGATTGCCCCCATGAAATTAAAAGACACTTACTCCATGGAAGAAAAGTTATGACCAACCTAGATAGCATATTCAAAAGCAGAGACATTACTTTGCCAACAAAGGTCTGTCTAGTCAAGGCTACGGTTTTTCCAGTAGTCACATATGGATGTGAGAGTTGGACTGTGAAGAAAGCTGAGTGCTGAAGAATTGATGCTTTTGAACTGTGGTGTTGGAGAAGACTGTTGAGAGTCCCTCAGACTGCAAGGAGATCCAACCAGTCCATTCTAAAGGAGATGAGCCCTGGGTGTTCTTTGAAAGGAATGATGCTGAAGCTGAAACTCCAGTACTTTGACCACCTCATGTGAAGAGTTGACTCATTGGAAAAGACTCTGATGCTGGGAGGGATTGTGGGCAGGAGGAAAAGGCGGTGACAGAGGATGAGATGGCTGGATGGCATCACCGACTCGATGGGCGTGAGTTTGAGTAAACTCCGGGAGTTGGTGATGGACAGGGAGGCCTGGCGTGAAGCTATTCATGGAGTTGCAAAGAGTTGGACACGACTGAGTGACTGAACTGAACTGAATTTTTTTATTAATTTAAACATCTTAAAAAATAATCATTCAAGAAAAATAAGGTAATAATTAAAGAAGGACATGAAAAATATAATGAAGCCACAGGTCCATGGGATCACAAAGAGTAAGACACAACTGTGCAACGAGCACACTGAGTACAATCATTTTGTCAATCAATCAATGCATTTTTTTAAATAAAATAATTTTTGTTACTAAGAACTGAGATATTTTGCTCATATGTCTTCATCAAATCTAAAATATTTGCTAACATTAGGTTTCTCAGCAACTCCTTTCAATACAAGCTGGTGGCATCATGTTACCAGTTTAGTGGAAGAAATTCTAAATGTTGAGACATAAGTGTAACTAAAGCTAGGAGCTTTATAAGGAACTTGCTTAATCCAAAAGTAAAATCTTGTTTCTTGCCCATAGTTCATATTCCTCAGATAATTCTAAAGTTGAAAATAATTAACATAAAGGATGCCAAGTGTTTTCCTCAGGCATAAGGTAATTATAAAGCCTAATAGAATATCTGAAATAAGCAGTATTACTTCCGATGGGGCTTCCCTGGTGACTCAGATGGTGAAGAATCTGCCTGCAATGCAGGAGATATAGGTTTGATCCAAGGGTCAGGAAGATCCCCTGGAGAAGGGAATGGCAACCCACTCCAGTATTCTTGCCTGAGAAATTTTAGGGACAGAGGAGCCTGGTGAGCTTCAGTCCATGGGACTGCAAAGAGTCTACAGGACTGAGCAACTAACCCTTCCCTGTGAGTCCTCCAAAATGAACTGTTTGCAAAATGTAACCTTTGTGTAACTGAATACGCTTTCTACAAATAGATGCAATCAAAGCACCAGTTAGCTATCAAACAGTGCATACTGTTCTATAAAGAATAAGAATTTGAGCTTTTTGGTTTTGGAACATTTAATCTGTAGCTGTTCTTTTGTGCAGTGAACTAAAACAAGGTCAGTGTCTATTGAGGCTTTTCCTAGTACTACCTTTAAAGAGGCAGAAGCTGATGGGAAGCTTGCACCTGGCTAGTTTGACAGTGAAGCACCATAATTAACTAAATGTATTAGATTTGAAAGGAAAGGAGGCTAAAATATGGTTGTGTGTTACTCTTTTGGAACATATTCATTAAGATGCTGTTTCTCCAAATCTTTCTTTGGTTAATACTAGGAGTGGATTGTATATAAATTTTAGCAATTTGTAGCTGGACATATACCTTGATAGGAAGAAAAATTAGATGCCTGTAAGTCATGCTCTTTGTCTAAGCTAGCTCAGGTTATCCTCACAATAACTCTCTGTGAGGAAATTGCATTTTAAAATTCATAAAATTAAAGAAACCACAATTTTATCTCAAAAGAGAACAGACACTTTAGAGCCAGATACATCCAAGCTAGAAATTCAGCTTTACCTTAGGCAAGTGATCCAACCTTTCTGTGCCCTTTACCCTCATTTGTCAATTGATAATTAAAATATCTGTGTCAAAATATCATCCTACCCAAATGGGTGACAGATTTACATGGAAAGTGCCTTTCAGAGTTGCCCAGAATAAAATAGGAGCCCATGACAATTTGCTTGCTGCTGCTAAGTCGCTTCAGTCGTGTCTGACTCTGTGTGACCCCATAGACGGCAGCCCACCAGGCTCCCCCGTCCCTGGGATTCTCCAGAGAAGAACACTGGAGTGGGTTGCCATTTCCTTCTCAAATGCATGAAAGAGGAAAATGAAAGTGAAGTCGCTCAGTCGTATCCAACTCTTAGCGAACCCATGGACTGCAGCCTACCAGGCTCCTCTGTCCATAGGATTTTCCAGGCAAGAGTACTGAGTGGTTTGTCATTGCCTTCTCCAGACAATTTGCTTACTCTCTTGATATCTTGAATTCTTTGTCAAAGACTTTTGTCCTATCATTGGTTATTTTTTGCTCTAATTACTTAATGTTTCATCATTATTATAGATTTGAAACTATACTTTCTGATTTGAATTTATTATCTCTGTAACATTTTACATGTTCTATTACTACTGATTATTCAAAAATTGATTGTCACTTTGCTTATAACATGTGATACATTTCTGTGTTAAAATCAGTACATTTAAATACATGAAGACTTTTTCAGATATTAGTCATGTGTCCAAAATACCATGACATATTTAAAATAGCAATTTTTCAGAGAAAGACTAATTTTCTGCATTAAATACTTTGAAACTTAACAATGAAAATCATTTATTTTCAGAGGGAAAGCCAGGCTGTTCCTTTGTATTTGAGTTTGGTGTTTACAATTTGAAGTTGAGTTATTTAATTGAAATATATTTCACTTATTTATCATTCTTTGAAAAAAATTATGTAATGGTCATTGGGATGATAGGTTGGAGAAGT
This sequence comes from Capricornis sumatraensis, assembly GCF_032405125.1. Lineage (NCBI taxonomy): Eukaryota > Metazoa > Chordata > Mammalia > Artiodactyla > Bovidae > Capricornis > Capricornis sumatraensis. Next base: position 36,821,325 of record NC_091075.1, on the reverse strand, counting down.
TTTATATTGTTTTTGTCATTTATTTTTGAACAGTATATCTAAAAACACCTAGGGCCAGTATCTCTTGGTGTATGTCCAGATGCGAGTAGGTAAGGAATGGTCCAGTTATATAAATTAGGAATTAATTAGGTAGTTGTTAAGTTATTTTGAGTTTGATGAATAAGCAATGTAAAATTCTGCAGTGAGTTAGGAACTCCTCCTGTGCCTATTAATTAAGGAGGTAATTTTTGTTATTAATTTTTAATAGATAATAGCACAGCAGAGCTGAGATAAAGCCCTAGTGGCTTTGATTGGTAATGTATAAATTGTAACAACATTCACACAGGGAAAATTATAAGAATCAGCTCTAAGTTTTTAAGAAGTTTGGCGTGTCTTGGTCAGAAGTGCATCTAATGTATCTCAATCTGATCATATAAAGCTAGGAAGCATGATAGTTTTGGAATTATGAAGCAGTGGCTAAAAATCTGGACTCGAGTTAGACACATCTCAGCTGCAGTCAGGCTAAACTTGAACAAATTATTTAATCTCTCTTAGCTTTCCTTTCTCATCTGAAAATAGAGATGAGAATAATGTCTTCTTCATAAGTTTTTTGTGAGGAATAATAAAGCAGAGTAGAATGTTGTGTCACATGTCTAGAATGTAATATTTTTAAGAACTATAGCAAATACTATTTTTTGTAATATTCATGATAAAATATGATGTACTGGAGCATCAATAGGAATCTGGCCTTGCCAATTTTGGTGATATTTCCAGTCTTTATTAGTGGAAGCTTTCAACCACATTTGCAAGTATGCTGCTGCTGTTGCTACTGCTGCTAAGTTGCTTCAGTCGTGTCTGACTCTGTGCGACCCCATAGACGGCAGCCCACCAGGCTCCCCTGTCCCTGGGATTCTCCAGGCAAGAACACTGGAGTGGGTTGCCATTTCCTTCTCCAATGCATGAAAATGAAAAGTGAAAGTGAAGTCGCTCAGTCGTGTCTGACTCTTAGCGACCTCATGGACTGCAGCCTACGTCCTATGTCCATGGGATTTTCCAGGCAAGAGTGCTGGAGTGGGGTGCCATTGCCTTCTCCGATTTGCAAGTATAGTATTTCTCAAATTTTAATATAGAATGCCGCAATTAATTTCATAACATTTATTTCAAAACATACAATTATAGCACTAAATAAAATAAGAAAAAATAACATATGTTGAATATATGTGTCAATTCAATGAGATAAATAATCTTTTTCACATTTGAGAAAATTAAAATTTTGATAAAATATTATAGGTTGTGGATATCCTAGGAGTACCAAAGCAGTTTTGCTAATTCTGAAGACTCTGTGTTTAATTGTTATGAATCATTTGACTAATAAAATTAGTTTGTATAAAATTTTAAGATAACAAATACACTGAAGCTTTTGTTTTAAATTGGCTCTTCTTTCTGTTAACTTAATCGCAAACATCACTTATAAATGTTTGCCTTTGACTTGATGCAAAAAGCTGAGACTTACTTATGTTTATTTACTGGAAGTCTAGACACTTAGATGTTTCTAGTTTGCTTTGTTTGTATGCTATAATTTATAAGCATTTTGGATTATCTTATTTAATTCTAACAGCTCTTTGCTAGAAGTCATCACTACTCTCGCTTTGTGGATGAACGAATGGAGACCCAGAGGAGTACTACTACTAGTCCAGGACCACAGTGATAGTGAGTGGTAGAGACAGTCTTAAATTACATTGTAGTGACTTGATGCTGCCTAATGTTTTCACAGAATTCTCAATGACATTTAGTTGTGAGAAGAAGCAGTTATAACAAGTGGAAAATGTTCTTTTGTAATACAGTGCTGAGTAGCAAAAAGTGAAGACCAAATTAGGGATTTCCCAGGTGGCTCAGTGGTAAAGAATCCACTTGCCAATGCAGAAGACAGGGGTTTGATCCTTGGGTCTAGAAGATTCCCTGGAGTAGGAAATAGCAACCCACTCCAGTATTCTTGTCTGGAAAATTCCACAGACAGAGGAAGCCTGGCAGGCTACTTCCATGGGGTGGCAAAGAGTTGGCGTGATGGAGCATGCACACGTGGAGACAAAATTGTGACAAAGTCTTTTCATGGATTTAATCCCCAGGTTCTATTGCTCTTTTCATTTCTGCTTTGAAAGGCTTAGACCTGTTATCTGTTTGATAGCCATTAGATGGCGAGCTTGTTCTAATAATAATGATAGTAACCCTGTTATATATTTGTATGCAGCGACACAGTTTACAAGGGATTTCAAATATGTTACCTCATCAAATTATCACAGTAACACTCAAAAATAAATGTTAATATATCCCAACTACAGTAGAGAAAGAAAGTACTCTATGGTTAAAAACTTAACTGATGTTCATATAGCCAGATCTTAACATTGAATGACAGGCATTTTTTTTCACTATCTTTCTAGATCTTGCTGCTTCTAATTTTACATAGCAGAATTTCAATATATTTAGTAATGTATTTTCCAAGGCCACTGAAAATCATAGTTATATCTTAGAAAAGGGGAAAGTGTTGCTTTAAGCAGATATGCTAAATGTGGTGAAAAATAAGTATCACTAGCCAAAAAAAGCCAGAGGAAAATGCATAAAAGCTGTGAAATGTAGACTGAGTCAAAAAGCAGAATAGTATGGGACCGTTTAATATAAGTACAGATATCACCATCTCAGTCAGCAGGTCATGAGGCATTGTGTATTGCAATACATTATTCAGTTGCATGTGAAAATTACTATCGTCTTGAATCATTGAGAAAAACTTTGTATTTTGCATGCTCTGATAAGATGCTAAGCTATATAATTCACTTAGGAAATATATCTATCTGAGCTGTTTTTTTTTCTTTTTTATATGTTAACAGCAAAATATTTGTTAGTTCTTTGTAAACTTTATCCAGAAAGTATAATTTCATAAGGATCCCAGATTGCAAAATATTTAAAATACTATTTAAATATAATTTTATATTTCTCCCCATATACCTTCCCCACATTCTTGCAAATGAATGACTAGACAAAAGTAGAGTGTGTGAGAAGGTTTACTAATAATCATTCTTGAAAATACAATAATTTATTTATGGCCTACTGATAGAGTATAGGGATCATATTGTTACTTAAACTCAAGACTGTGCAATTGTCCATAATATCTATTTTCAGGATGGATAGATCAGATTTTTAATGTTTTTTGCTTATTCCTTGGTTTTGACTATTAAGTTCATTAATTGACCAATAATGAGTTCACTAATTTGATACTTTGCTTTCAATTCCCATTTTTATATTTCAAACTTAACTGTTCTTCAATATGATATTCACCTGGGTTCATTGTTTTTGGTTTTTAGTTCTTGATGTTATATGCTATCTTTAAATGACAGAAGAAAGGCCCTAATTGAAAGAGGATTTCAGATATTATGCAGTGGAACCTCTCCTGCTTCTACCTCCCGTGAATGTTTAGAGTTTTACTGGTCTTGTTCAAGGTCACAGAGTATGTAGTAGGAATTGGCTTGTTACTAAGAAATTCGCCAGTTCCATTTAGTAAGCACAATTGCCATTAATTATTTTATGTTTTATTGTTGTTGCTAACAGAATAAGCCATTTGTAATTTGAAAGTGACTAGCTATTTTGTCAGACTGCTATGCTTCAAGAGGATTGCTTTAGCTACAAAGAGCTTTTAGATAAAACTGTTTTTAGGGTCTAATCGACTATAGCTGAAAAATGTTTATACATTCTAACTGAATTTAATATTAATTGACAACAATTTTCATGAAGTCATAGAATTTACTTGCAACCTGCTATTGTGGGATTTTCTACTGCTATAAACTCTCTTCTACTCTTCCAAAGAGCAGTCAAAGGCCTAAGTTCATTAGAGGATACAGTCAAAGGAAGAGGTTTCTTTCATTCAGCATAGTTTTTCTGGAGCAATTAGAAAGAAAATATGTGTCTCAATATAAAATTTCATGGCCTTGTGCAATTATGTGGTGACATCTCCACACAATTGCTTTGATAATGTCAGCAGCATAAGCTGTCACTGTCAAAACGAACAAGTAATTAAGAAAGCAAATGCTGGTCTTTCTTCTGAAGTAGAATAGTTATGTATTTAAAATTGTTCACCAACAAGAAAAATAACCACTGACATGAAGCGTAATTTTCTACAGTGCCTGGGGCAGAAAAGAGAGAAATAATAATGAACATTTACACTATTACAACAAATTAAGTTGTGATTCTATACACCAAAAACGCTTATAGAGTTCCTTTTCCTTGGATTATAAAATTTCAATAAATGTCACTATAGCATCTTGACCCTTTTATTTATGTTCTATTTCTCCAACTTGCTGCTACTGCTGCTGCTAAGTCGCTTCGGTTGTGTCCAACTCTGTGTGACCCCATAAATGGCAGCCCACCAGGCTCCGACATCCTTGGGATTCTCCATGCAAGAACACTGGAGTGGGTTGCCATTCCCTTCTCCAATGCATGAAAGTGAAAAGTGAAAGTGAAGTCACTGAGTCGTGTCCAACTCTCAGTGACCCCATGGACTGCAGCCCACCAGGCTCCTCCATCCATGGGATTCTCCAGGCAAGAGTACTGGAGTGGGGTGCCATTGCCTTCTCCAACTTAGTAACCAAAATTTCCAAAAGTTAATACTGGAATTGGGGATCTTGTTCTTATGAGGAACTTTTGTCTATAACCATACATCTCAGTATGCGAGGATAAACTAAAATAAGACCAAAACTTGTTGGAATAATTAATAGTACACTGGTGTGAGCCAATAGTATTATATAAAATGCCTTTGAAAAGTAATTCTTTTCTAATGTTTTTGATAAGAAATCACTCATCTAGTTGCTTATTGAAGTGAGGGGAAAATGCCCCCTCTGCTAATCTCATTGTCTTTTGGAGGGGAAGATTCTATAGTTGATATTTATTTAGATTCTGAATTTGATTTAAAGAAGATCTTTTAGTTGGAAGATTTGATTGGGATTGCATAAAAATTATTATAAAGTGGTTTTGTAGTGTAGGATTTGTGGAAGCAGCAAGGTGAGGATTTTAAGGTGAAGAGTTTACTGATTCTTAGGGGATAAGTTGTCTGTTGATGCTTTCTATGAAGCATTGGTAGGACTTCTGGGCAAGCTCTGCAATGAACAATGAAGTTATTTGGAATAGTTAAGTTTCTTCAATAAAGACAATAAAATAGTAAAACGATAATCATATAGACAGTCACCTGTTTGGGGGTTGGTGGGTTTAGGTCTCAATTTCCCCACTGAGAAAGACAGAAAGACCATTTGTAAATGGAAGCATGATCTATCTAGATTTTTACCATTGTTAAAGATGTTATAATTACATATCAAGTCCTTTTCTCATCATCCATAAAAGTCAGATTTTCCTCTTATTTCTGCTGCTTGACCTTTTGCTTTGCTGGATCATTTGATGGAGTAACAGCTGTGTAACATTATGTTAAACTCTGAAGAAGACACATGTGAACTCTGCAACATAAATAGTAAAATAAGGCTTCTGATCAGGATTTGTTATCCATGCTCAGCCAGCGGTCAAGTGTCCAGATTAAGTAGGAGACTAGACCCTGTTCCCATTCTAAAGAGCCCACAGAACCAGATATGAGGTTGTTAACCAAACTACTTTAATTTTCTGATATCTTTATTTTTAGGCAGGATACTTTGGGTAAGAGGACAAAAAACATTTTTAGCCTAGGCTGCAAATGGATATTCTGAATAAGATTTAGACAGAGGAAATTTCTTCTATACTGAAACATTTTAAAACTTTGTCTCAAGTACAATCTGCTCTCAACATCCTAAAATTGGTAAGATATATAAAAATGTTATCTGAGTGATGGGTTAAACCAGCCTGTCATGGCACGTATGTCCATGTTTGAAGATGATTAAGAGGATTGAAAAGCTTTTTTATTGTCTTGTGACATTTTGTCTTCTAAGTAAGTATCATTCATATGCACTAAGATATCTGGACTTTTGGGATCTCTTGGCACCAATATTAAGTTGGGTCTGCTCCTTTATTAAAGTATTCACAGATCAGAAAGTTATTAAAGTGCATATTATTGAGAGGAAATAATGATAAAAAATCCCCTGAGGAAAATGGAAATAAACATTGTCACTAATTTTACCAGGTTCTTTTTAGTAAAATATTTTAATAATATAAAGATTCATTCATGAAATATTATTTCATTTTATAATCAAAATCTCTGATTTTGATGTATTTTTAATGAAGATATTTTAGCATCATGTTCTAGACTGACAGCAGTTTTATTCTTTTAAATAACTGCATAATATGTGTCTTGCAGCCAGTGGTGTCTTAGATCCAAAACAATTTTTTAGATAATAGGAATCTGAGAGACCCATAGAGATGAAGTATTAACCTGTGTATCTTTGACTTCAGATTGCCTCCATTTAAAGAATCCAGAATACACCAATTCTGACTGGACAGTCTTCAGTTCAGTTCAGTTGCTCAGTCATGTGCAACTGTTTGTGACCCCATGGACTGCAGCACAGCAGGCTTCCCTGTCCATCACCAACTCCCAGAGCTTACTCAAATTTATGTCTATCAAGTGGGTGATACCATCCAACCATCTCATCCTCTGTTGACCCGTTCTCCTTTCTTCAATCTTTCCCAGCATCAGGGTCTTTTCAAATGAGTCAGTTCTTCATATCAGATGCCCAAAATATTGGAGTTTCAGCTTCAGCATCAGGCCTCCCAATGAATATTCAGGACTGATTTCCTTTAGGATGGACTGGTTGGATCTCCTTGCAGTCCAAGGGACTCTCAAGAGTCTACTCCACAGTTCACAAGCATCAATTCTTTGGTGCTCAGCTCAAAAGCATCAATTCTTGGTCACTCTTAATAGAGCCATATTTGTTTTTATTTTATTATTTTGAAATGTAAAATATTTATCATATTTAGTATGGCACTAGTTACAGTACTCATCATTCTCTACTTCTGTACATAGAATATATAGCATATTTTATTGTTGTATGCTTATCTATGCATTTATATGTTTGTTTTCTTAGTCCTACCTACTAAGATCTTCATTATCCTCACATATTAAAAATACTACCCTTGAGAGAAGAAGATATTTCTGTTACTAAAAATTATATTTTTATCTCATAGTCTACATTTTTATCACTGTGTGAAAATGAGAGGTCAAGCTCAACCATCACTTTCTGACTCCGAAGTCTCTACCTTCAGTTTAAGCCCCTCTCCTGATGTTCAGGTACATGTATATAACTGTCTGCTAGTAATTTTATTCAATGTCAATTTTATAGTTTAGGTTTAAAAGATTCAAGACTAACCTTATTCTTTTTGCCTCTTAATTTGTTTTTGCCCTATTTATTTCCTCTTCTGGTAAATGACACCAACATCATGCAGACTTAAAAAATTTGAAGCCATGTGTCACCAGCTTTAATTGATTATGCTTTCTGGCTATTCTTGATGCTATACTCTTCTCTCCACAGTTCCTAATTGAGCCTTTATTTGGGCCAGTACTATTTGCCTGTTACTCTATGTGACCCAGTTGATTTCTGAGACCCTTTCTCTGTCCACAGTGTCCATTAATGTTATGTCTGTTTCTGTTTTTTTTTTTTTCCCCCTCTCATTGCCAACCCTGATGCAGAATCCAGGGTCTCTTTCAATTTTCTATCTCTTACCCCTCTGCGCAAAAATTTTCTCTCAAATAAAAAAGTTTCATAATTAATGTTTATTTTAATTCAGAATTTGGAGTCATGGTCGAGTTCTGGTTCTAGTTCTGGTGAGAGAGAAGGTAGATAGAGTATTCAAGAGTTCCATTTTGCTCTCCCTTCTGGACTAACTTCAGTTTCTTTCTTACAGCCACATTCTTCTCCAGATTCTGGCCCATTTGTCTTTTTTTCCCCTTCTTTATTCATGCAAAATAGGTCTATAGGCTACCTAGAGCTAGATGTCAGCTGTTTCATAGGACTGAAGGCAGAGCCTCCATTTCTAAAATGGTTTAGTAGAGCATTTTCCCCACAAGAGCATGCCCTCCCAACTAGATTATTATAACTGCTACTAGAGGATTAATATTGTCTCTTTCTCCTTACATGCTTGGCTTGACTAATCCATTCTCCATATTGCCCACAATGTATGCTAACATGCCAACCTGATATTGGACATTGATCTATTCTTAAAAATTCTAATATCCCCTTATTGCTTTTTTTTAATATAAATTCTGATTTCATTAGTTGTTGTCGTTCAGCTGCTCACTCAGGTCTGACTCTTTGTGATCCCATGGACTTCAGCCCATTAGGCTTCCCTGTCCTTCACCATCTTCTGGAGCTTGCTCAAACTCATGTACATTGAGTCGGTGATGCCGTCTAACCATCTGGTCCTCAGTTGTTCCCGTCTCCTCTGCCTTCAGTTTTTCCCAGCATCAGGGTCTTTTCTAATGAGTTGGCTCTTCTTATCAGGTGGCCAAAGTATTATAGCTTCAGCCTCAATGAATATTCAGTCCTTCCAGTGAATATTCAGGGTTGATTTCCTTTAGGATTGACTGGTTTGATATCCTTGCAGTCCAAGGGACTCTCAAGAGTCTTCTCCAACACCACAGTTCAAAAGCATCAATTCTTCTTCAGATTTTCTTTATGGTCCAATTTCATTAGCATGGCTTACAAAATTCCCAAGTTTCAATACTCACCACCTTTTTTACATAGCACGATTGACTTCCAGCAAGTATCTGTTGAAGGCTTACAATCAGCCCTAAGATTATTGTGGCAAGCAAGGACCATGCAGCATATGATCTAGTGGATAAGTCTTTTTAAAACAATTGTTAAGGAAGAAAAAAGCAGCATACAGTAGAAGGATATATCCATTTTGCTTGCAAGAAAAGACTTCCTGAGGGGATGATATTTATACTTTTTACATTAAGGATAAGTGGGTGTTTGGTGAGTTGATGGGGGAAACAGTGTAGCAAGTTGGAATTCTTACAGGAAAGTGTGAAACACTGGAGAACTTCAAGGAAGCTCAGTTTTCTTTGGCAGCATAAGGAATAAATGGCACTAGATGAGTGACTTGAATGAACCATGTTCTCTTTAATCTGTATGTTGTTTGAAGTGCTACTTTCTCATCCTGAAATGTTCTTTCCTTTCTTATTAACTATCAGTGTTCAACTGGTAAAATAAAATTGGAAAACCACTGACATATTAAAGAGTCAGTATGTGCTCAGGAGAAAATGAATGTAATACTAGGTAATGATGATAAGGGCTAAATAGATATGATATGTTCAGGGGAAATAAATATTTCCATGGGATACACTAGAAAGAATGAGCTTTAGGAGAGATGATACTTAAACTTGTTTACATAAAATACAGTAAAGGCTTGGGTGAGAAATAATTCTCTGAACAGGAGTTAATAATGAAGAAAATATTAAAGAAGTAAATATTTATATTTAGCTGAAAAGTAATAGACCAGCCTTTCAAAAGCAAAGATGACTTAATAATTATATATGCAATTTTTAATCCTGTAACTATTTTTCTTTTTTCTCATACTTTTTAAACAGTTGAAGACAAAATAGGACTTTGCTTTTTTACTTTTGCTGTAAAATAAAATACTAAATGTGTAACTATTGGAATAAAAGGATTGCTTGTTAATTTTAAATATATGATTTATGATATATATCAATAAAAGTCATCATAAAATATTAACAAGTAATGATACTTCTTCAAATTGGTACTTGGCAATATACTTTTCTGAATAATTCTGTGCTTCTGTGTCTGGAGGAATTTCTTTTAAATTGTTCTGAATGATCTCAATGAAAATGTCTCAAACACTAGATTATTCTTTTTAAAAATATTTAAATATGTTTTTGTAGGATAAGGATGTAATATATCTACAGAAAGCAAAAATACACTTCAAGTTTTGATCTTTAAAAGCCAGTAATTATCAAGCTCAGTTTTCTGTCTTACCAGGCAGTCGATGATTTTTCGATGTTAAAGGTTATTTTTGTGTGACTAGTAACCAAAGCTATATTCACATTTTTTTACTCTACTAATAACTAATAGAGATCCTCTTCCTACAGATACACTTGTTTATTTCATTGAGGATTTTTTCCAGTAACACTAGAGAATTAGGACAAAAAGTATTAAAGTTACTAAAAAAGATCAAATCATTTTAGAAAAGGAAGGGAATTAATATTTGTTCTAATCTAACAATCTGTGTATATGAGGGACTTTAAATCCATGCAGACGGTGACTTACTCAGCATCATATAGCTTGCAAAAAAATATGATGTAGGATGGAAGGATTTGAATTAACCTTTTAGTTATATATGGGGCTTCCCTGGTGGCTCAGATGGTAAAGCATCTGTCCGTAATGTGGGAGACCCGGTTTCGATCCTTAGGTCAGGAAGATCCTCTGCAAAAGGAAATGGCAGCCCACTCCAGTACTCTTACCTGGAAAATTCCATGGATGGAGGAGCCTGGTGGGCTACAGTCCATGGGGTCGCAAAGAGTCAGATGCAACTGAGCGACTTCACTTTAAACTTTAGTTATATACATTCCCTGGTAGCTCAGATGGTAGTGTCTTCCTGCAATTCAGGAGAACCAGGTTTGATCCCTGGGTTGGAAAGATCTCCTGGAGAAGAGAATGGCTATGCACTCCAGTATTCTTACATGCAATTCCATGGACGGAGGCATCTGACTGGCTACAGTCCATGACATTTCAGAGTCAGACACGATTGAGCAACTAACACTTTTTTGGTTATATTAACTGCTTCCCTGATGGCTCAGTTGGTAAAGAGTCCTCCTGAAATGCAGGAGACTGCCTGCAGTGCAGGAGAACTGGGTTTGATCTCCGTAAGACTTCCTGGAGAAGGAAATGGCAGACCTCTCCAGTATTCTTGCCTGGGAAATCTCATGGACAGAAGCATCTGGCTGGTTACAGTCCATGGGATTTCAAAGAGTCAGACATGACCTGAGCGACTGACACATTTTTGTTTATAGATTATAATAACATTCATGAGTATTATAAAGTACAGTATGTTAAAGCTCTGTTAAGTAACTCTGAGACTAGATAATGCACTTTAAGACCCTTTTATGGAATTCTTTAAAAATTTGTGGTTGATTATGTTCAGCAACTGTAGTCCAAAGTTACAGTGATTATTTTCATGAAACATGATTGAATGCCTGGTGAAAAGAAGACTGCAATTTAAATAAAAGTTTAAGCAGGGGTATTTTTTATTAACTCTATGTTCTTAAGTGTATGTATACGTGGTCTAATGTAGGTTTGAAATTCCAATGTATTTTAAATTTGATTTTAATTATATTTAGTAATGTATATTTATATGTGCTAATTTTGATGTTAGAGGTGTGATGAGATTTTTGTTATTCTAGAATAAAGCAACCTATACTCTTCATCATTAGAATGCTAGTGTTAATCATCCCGCTTTTGCAGTCTTATTATAGCCATCAGAAAGAGAAACTCATTTCACTCAGAGGTATACCTGTGGTTTAGTTATATTAGCTAGGTTTTTAGTACTGACAGGTCCTGCCTGACACAGTTTGCCAGTATGATGCCCATAGGTTCTAAATCAAACAAGTGTTACAGATAGATTTGCTAACCTAACTTTAATTTTTCCGTTTCTACCTTTATATTTTCAATACTCCTCAGGAGATGAATATATTTGCTAAGAATGCAAAAGCTTTATCCTGTTATGCAAATACAGAGTTGTTTTATTAAGCGGAATTTCACAGCTGAATCTGTCATTTCTCTCTTTCTCCTTCTACATTATCATATTTCTCTGACTCGTAACTCTCCAACGACAAAGAAGGAAATGCTTCTTCCATACATTTTGTGGGTAACAGAATTATATAGAAAAATATATATTTATTAAACAGTAATATATTAAGTAAATAATATGAAAATCAGAATGTCAAAATGATGTTTTAAACTCATTGATGAAGGTGAACCAAGTTTACAGTCAAAGAATGTATTCTCCTTGGAGAAATACATTAGATGTGTGTCTCGTGTATTTACTTTAGGAGATACTTGTTGTTTACTTTGCCCATCTGTAAACACACAGATGGTCTTACCTTAGGGCTCAGAATTTATTCTCATACATTTGGTTATTTATTAGTAGCCTCTGACCCAGGTAGCTCAGTGATAAAGAATCCGCCTGTCAATTCAGGAGATGCAGATTCGACCTCTGAGTTGGGAAGATCCCCTAGAGAAGGAAATGCCAACCTACTCCAGTATTCTTGCCTGGAGAATTCCATGAATAGAGAAGCCTGGTGGGCTACAGTCACCAGGATCACAAAGAGAGGGAGCACACAGGCATGTGGCCTCTTACATAGCCTCTGAATGCCTGCCTAGAGATGCCATTCATCCTATGGTAGATACAGTTTAGCTTTGTATTTGAAAAATTAGACAGATGTTAAATATGATTTATTTTCCCCGAATACCAGATCTGTCGCAAAACTGCCTCTGTCAATGATCATTTCAGAATTAGTAACAAAAAAGTTGTTTACATTTATATTTACATTTCTGTGGTTATGGCAGAATAAAAAATAAAAACTCTTGTAAATATCTTTTAGGAACATTACATAGACATGAATTTATGTGTAATTAAAACAAATCAGATTGAACTCTGTTTATTTCTTGTCACTTTTATTTTGTGCCTTATAAATAAGTAGAGTTCAATTAGTAGCTTTTTAAAACATGCTCATATACTGTAGTAAAGAAGGGGATGTATCCCATTCCCGTAGGCATGCTCTATAGTTTTGTTTAGAATGGAAATAGTGACTCTGTGTGTGCACATGGGCATGCATATCTTGGGAGAGGGCAGAGGAGGGAGAAATCAGACAGTATTTAGCAATGAATGAATGAGTGCATGAATTCATTATAAAAATATGGATTTATCTTATAAAAATATTAACCATATAAAAAGATTAAGATACAATTCAATGATCTATAATAATGTTTGATTGGATGTTCCTGAGAATAATTATAGATCATGAGGCATTTCAAATATATTATATGAAGAAGCAACCCATCTATGTGTGCTTCTCTTTAACAATATCATATTTGTTACAGAGCAAATTTCATTTATGGAGACATTTTCTAGAGTATTAACTATTTTGTCAAAAATGCTTTGGGATGAAGAAAAATGATGTACTAAATTCCTCAATCTCAGTTGCTCAGTTGCTTTAGAGAAATAAAAGTCACATTGAAAAGATAGTCAATAGATTAAATCAACCCTCAGAATTAAGTTGATAGCAATTTTTTTCTTTTGTAGGAAGTAAATATCTTTACTTATTAGAAATTTCCATTTGTTCCAAATAAATTATATAAATACTTTAAAGGAGAGTACCATAATTTCCCCCACCTTAAGTATGGGCTGCACATAATGATTTCTTTCCAAGGAGTGCAGTATGGTAAAGGGAAAAAAAAAAATATGATGTGATGTGATATCATAAAAATAGTACTTTACCTCTATAATTTTCCATCTAAAACCACTAACCTCGGGCTAATCATGAGAAACATATCAGAAAAATTTTGATTCTACAGTATTTCTGATGAGTACATCTCAATATTGGTAAGGTCATGAGAAACAAGGGAAGTGTCAAAAACTGTCACAGCTAAGAGAAGCCTAAGGAGATAGATGTATGAACCAATTTCACTGTGTGTGTGTGGATGTGTGTGTGTGTAGATTTGTGGACCAATTTCAGTGTGTGTGTGTGTGTGTGTGTGTGTAGGTTTTCCCATACCAACAAGCAGTCCTCAAATACCAGCAGAGTGTCTGAAAATTCATTTCAACTCTGATGCTGTCTACGTAGAGATAGAATTAGATTCCACAGGTAAAAGGCTCAGTCCCACAAGACCACCTTCCACTGTAGAGGCCAACCACATGCCCAGGTCCCCTGTGCTTCTGACCAAAAAGCCATGCATGGAGGACGCCAGTTGCAAGTCCAGGTTATTATGTATATTTCTGGCCAACTGACTATAAATCACAGGTTCCCATAATCCCTTGCTTAGGTTAGAAACATTTGCTGAAACAGTTCACAGGAACCCATTTGCTGATTAGTTTGCCAATATATTACAAAGGATATTAAAGGATATGAAACAATAGCCAGATGAAGAGGTTCATAGGGTGAAGTTCCAAATGAAGGACCTTTTATCCTCCTGGACGTTTTGGGTCCAGCATGGTGGCACACAGAAGTGTTCTGGGTCTCATAGCTGGAAGCTTTCTGAACCCTGTCCTATTGGGTTTTTATAGAGGCTTCATTACATAGAAATGGTTAATTAAGTCATTGGCTTTTAGCTGTTGATTCAATTTCCAACCCCTTTTCCCAGCACAGAAGTCAGGGGATTGGGACTGAAAGTTGCTGTCCTCAATCACATGGTAGGTTCTACTGGTTACCAAGCCTTATATGGTGATTTAGGGGCATTCCAGAGTTACCTCATTAACATAACAAGGGAAAACTTGATTACTCTCTTCACTTAAGAAGTCCTCCCCAACCTCAGGTTTTAGGAGCTCTGTACCAGAAATGGGGACAAAAATCAAATATATAGTTCTAATTATAAATCATAATGTCACAAGAGATGTGAGAAATAAATATAATGTGGTATCATGGAACAGAAAAAGAATGTTAAGTAAAAACTAAGGAAATCTGAATAAACTTTATCCTTTTATTGATAATAATTTGATATCAGTTCATTATTTCTAATAGATGTACTATACTATTATAAAACAATAATCAGATAAATGGAGGGATAGAGCAACTCTTTGTACTATCTTATTTGTCTGAAAATTTAAAATTGCTATAAATAAAAAACATATTGCTTTAAAAATTATTGGTTTAGTGTTCACTTTTAGAGGAATTAGACTCAAAAGTAAAATACTGATGAAAAAATGTGTCCACATTACTGTTGTAGAAGTCCTTATGTTACTGTTAAAACACAGGATAATTGGTTCATATGAAGAGCTGTTTTGATGACACAGGTCTACTGATAATACATCAGAAGATAAGCGTTTGAATTCGTAAAACACATGCATAAAATGTGAGAAGTGTTCCCATGTAATCTTATAATCCTATATAGTATGAGATTTAAGGGATTAAGGGTATATGTCTTTATATCTTGTAGGGCTTCTCTGATAGCTCAGTTGGTAAAGAATCTGCCTACCATGCAGGAGTCCTTGGTTCGATTCCTGGGTCGGGAAGATCCCCTGAAGAAGGGAAAGGCTACCCACTCTAGTATTCTAGACTGCAGAATTCCATGGACTGTGTAGTTCATGTCACAAAGAGTCAGATATGACTGAGGAACTTTACACTTCACTTCACTTCTTTATATCTCAGGAAAATATGCTACTATTATAGCCCATTTATTTTATTCCCAAGAGTTATAAAACAGTATCTGTGAACAGGGTTTGAATTAAAACATGGGGTTTGGAAAATATTGTTGGAAAACTATGTGTAAGTTGTGTCAAAATGTTCTTGGTAGCTTGATGTTAGAGAAAGGAATTAATGTATTTTAAATGATATAAGCAGATAAAGACTTTATTTTTCCAACAGTTGAAAATAGCAGTATGTCTAACATGTTAATAGAGATTATGTAACTTGTCAAAATTTAAGTAACAAGATTACCCTTCTGTTTGGCAAATGTGTGATTTAAATGGCTTGTACTTTAGTAGTAGTGTAGTTAGTTGCTCAGTCGTGTCCAACTCTTTGTGACCCCATGGACTATAGCCCACCAGGCTCCTCTGTCTGTGGATTTTCCAGGCAAGAGTATTGGAGTGGGTTACCATGCCCTACTCCAGGGGATCTTCTCTACCGAGGGATTGAACCTAACTCTCTGATGTCTCCTGCATTGGTGGGTGAGTTCTTTAGCACTCGCGCCACCAGTGAAGTTCAACTTGTACTTTAGTTTTCTTTTTTTTAAAAAAATTTTTATTTTTACTTTATTTTACTTTACAATACTGTATTGATTTTGCCATACTTTGACATGAATCTGCCACGGGTGTACATGAGTTCCCAATCCTGAACCCCCCTCCCACCTCCCACCCCATATCATCTCTCTGGATCATCCCTATGCACCAGCCCCAAGCATCCTGTATCCTGTATCGAACATAGACTGGCAATTCATTTCTTACATGATAGTATACATGTCTCAATGCCATTCTCCCAAATCATCCCACGCTCTCCCTCTCCCACAGAGTCCAAAAGTCCGTTCTATACATCTGTGTCTCTTTTGCTGTCTCGCATACAAGGTTATCATTACCATCTTTCTAAATTCCATATATATGTGTTAGTATACTGTATTTTTCTTTCTGACTTACTTCACTCTGTATAATCGGCTCCAGTTCCATCCACCTCATCAGAACTGATTCAAATGTATTCTTTTTAATGGCTGAGTAATACTCCATTGTGTATATGTACCAAAGCTTTCTTATCCATTCATCTGCTGATGGAGATCTAGGTTGTTTCCATGTCCTGGCTATTATAAACAGTGCTGCAGTGAACATCGGGGTACATGTGTCTCTTTCAATTCTGGTTTCCTTGGTGTGTATGCCCAGCAGTGGGATTGCTGGGTCAGAAGGCAGTTCTATTTGCAATTTTTAAGGGAATCTCCACACTGTTCTCCATAGTGGCTGTACTAGTTTGCATTCCCACCAACAGTGATAATTTTCGATTTTTAATTATTTAGTTAAAATGAAGGTAGTCAGTGTCAGAGTAAATAAACTGCATCATTCTAGAATTATTGTTTTATTTGGCAGGTAGTATGTGTTTAGCAAAGAACTGCCCTGCCTCATGTATAATTCTATGTACAATTGGAGAATGACTCAATCATTAATTGAAACCAAACCATGTTCTGTGAAAATATAAAGAAGAAATGATCAGTTCTAATGTCCAGGGATGGGAACTATCAAGGAAGTCTCCAATCTTTATAGACCAAGTCTTGAAAATCAAATGGGAGATCCATGAGAAAGAAGGGTATGTGCAGTGGATGCGGCACCTGCCTTCAAATAGTCCAAGACCTGGATACATTTCAGGAAAAATTTAGATACCAGTTGTAGTTGTCATTTAGTTATACTTTCAAAGAGGCCTTCAATTGGTCTTTTCTTCTTTGTATAAATTAGTGGGATTGTAATTAGTGATTTAGAGTCACTTTATACACTAATCGAATTTCTGATAAATTGTGAAAATGAACATTTACATGTCAAGTTATATCTAACATTTGAATTTCTATTTCAGATGTGTTCTCACTAGGGAAAAACATGATCTCAACCATACAAAAAGATGAAAAATGTAAAAGGGAGGTAAAAAATCACTTGTGACAGTGTCAAGATTTATTTTCAAGAAGATTTCTGCCTTTGTGAGTGCAGAGTCTGTTGTATTTTAATCTCCAGTACAAACTTTGAATGAAATTCATCAAAAATGGAATCGGTCCACATTTTCTTAGTACTCTTAAAAGCATATGTAAATTAAAATACATCACATAGCTAATTCCAATTTTATTGACAGTTTTTACTGCCTCTCAGGGATTTGAATATTTAAATATTTTAGCAGCCACACTGGTTAGTGTTTCAGGAATGTCTCTGCTTTGATAGTATAGTTAAGTTCACCAACAGTGAAAGCCATACAGCAAGATTTTTTTCAAGATTTTTTTTCTTATGATGAAGTATGTTACTCATGTATTTATATATTTACACTCTACCTTTTTCCCCTCAAGGGATTTAATTAACCTGAAAATAAATGTGTGTGCGTGTGTTTGTATAATTACTGACAAATGAATAATAGGGTAATCTTTTGTTTTTAGAGAACTTCGTGAGGAAAAAAGTTTGCAGTATTGCCTGAGCTAGTGAAGGACTGGAAGATATTTTAATACTTCTGTCATAACGAAAAGAAGTTTCACCAATAGCAGAAATACAAATTAGTATTGTAAAATATTAGAAGTGGAAATAGTATGTTGCATGCTTTATTACATGCATAAATCTAAATTAATGCTAAGTAAAAAAGTTTAAGGAAAATATCTCTATTATAGAAGAAAAAGTTAAGAAAATTTGAGAACAGATTGTAATTAGAAATAATAGAACTTGTGGAATTTAACTTTCAGGAATTATGTTTATGGACTTTTTTACATTATCACTGTAATGCTGGGTGAAAGAAAAGAAGATTCCCTAAATGCTTACATTTTAATATTTACATTTTCTAAGAGGGAGTTATGGGTGGAAGATTAATATAAAAAATGTGAAATTGAGGAAAAGAACCTTTGGAACTTATTTTTTTCAGGTTAAACACCTAATGTTTTAAAAGAAAACTGATGGTTAGTTTTTTTATTTCACAGAAGGCTCATTTTGCAGAAAGGAATGATTTGTTTCTTCTTCAATTTTTACTTAACCCAAAGGAAGTAATGTTTCTCTAGAATGTACATGCTTTATTATTTAAATTCACTCAGATATCTAGCTCTACTCTGTAGCGAGATAGATGTATAAATAGAGGATAGTGTGTAAAACGATCATAAGAATCTAAGAAATGTCTAAAAGAACAGTGATAACTGGTGACGGCATAAGAGGAACGGGCGAATCACTCTGCGTCTAAAAATAGCAAAAAAGCAAGTCTCTAAACCACAACTATCAAGTAAGTATCCTCTGTATTGATGTTAGGGCATCACTGATGTAATTTATAAAGACAAATCAAAAACAACACAACAAAACCCTTCATTTTAGGAATCTTTCAAATTAATTTGGCTGTGTGTTCATGTAGACAAGTGTGATGACAGGACCATAAATTAAGGGTGGTGACAAAAAGCACTGTCATGACAACATAGAAACAGACATCTACTCCTAACAGCTCAATTTGGCAAGAAAAGTAAGTAAAAAAATGAAAAGATTAATTTACTTGAAATCTCAGCTGTTAGTGAAGTTGAGGTTATATTGTACTGGTTAACTCTATAAAAGCTTTAGTATAGATAGAAAGAATGCATAAAATAAAGCCACAAGATTCATCTTTGGAATACATTCTGTAAATCTCTAGAAAACTCCATCAGTGCCTGACTTTGATAGGAATAGTACATTGGAGAGTTTTAGTATGGGGAAAATCTCCTGTTACTGATAGCTCAGGAAATAACAAAGTGATGAACTTCAATGTCAGTTTCCTACTCACTGTTTCTTATAGTGTTTAACATTTTTAAATTCCATCAATCTAGTAGTAATTAGATAGAGATGGAAATTTAGAAATCCTTCTTTCTCTACTAAGAGAGTGTGTAAGACAGAAAAACGGTAGTGGTTTGGTACTCATAACCTCATTAGGATATAAAATTTCACTCTTTAGAATTTACTGTGGCTGTATTAGGAACTAGAGCAACTATTGAAACCCAGCAGAATAGAAAAGTTCAAAAAATAACATTGACTTTGGAGAAGGAAATGGCAGCCCACTCCAATACTCTTGCCTTGAAAATCCCATGGACGGAGGAGCTTGGTCCAGACTACTGTGCATGGGGTCGCAGAGTCAGGCACGACTGAGCGACTTCACTTTAACTTTCACTTTTCTTAGTTTTAAAGGAAAAGGAGTAATTTTTCAGACTGGAAAGAAGGAAGCACCACATAAAAGACAGGAGAATGGTTTGGATAAAGGAGCAGAGAAATGAAAGAGCAGAGGATGGGGTGCAGCAAATAGTCCAGTGTGATGTGAAAGGAGAATTGAAGATGAGCCTGTAAATTTAGTTGCACATGATTTGAGGAAGCTTGTATTTCAGACTAGGATTTTTATGCTTTATGTTGTGAGTATTTGAGATGTGGTTCAGATTTTTTACCTAGAGGTATACTGTAATGAAAGTGGGGTTTGCAGGAGTTTATACAATTTTAGCAACCCTAAGTTTTCTTATTCTTTGAATCCTTCTCCCAACTCCTGCCTCATTGTTTATTCTTTTTATTTTCTTGATAGACACGATGTGGTTAGTGTTGACTTCTTTGTGCTCAATAGTTTCATATCAGCATCTCCAGCTTTCTTATTCTTTCTTCTTTTCATTTTCACTATATTCTTTTAATATGAGCAAAAGCAATTTTTGACTTTTGCATCTAGTATGAAAACAGCATTACAAATCTTTAAACAAGAAAATAGTATGATAGCTTACTCAGTTTCACTAACTGTTGTTTTGTTATTGTAAGGAAGCAAGGAACATAGCATATTAATATTTGTGAAGAATAGGAAGAAACCCAAATTTGCTAACATTATTATCAGATAATTTCCTGCTGACTTTTGTAAGCTTATGTTCATTTAATAATAGTAACTTAAATGAAGATTTAAAAATATATCTCAATATCTAACATTGATATTGAGCCATTTAATTCTGTTAATTTACTTCTTAGAAAATGAAAATATAAGATATAGTAACCAGAAGTCATATTTTTCTAAAACAAAAAGCTTTATTTCTGAAGAGATATCATCTCTTACAATTTAGATCCTGATTATTATTGTTTATTGGGGGTAAAACTAACCATATTAGCACCAATATAGTACTCCTTCTGTTGACAAATTGTATGGAATTTTATCTCTTGGATAAAAGCATAATGGAAAAATAGGATTGCAGTATTCTAACTTACCATTAGGCCAGTAAAACTTAGTCCTTTGGTTTGTAAATTAAGAGTGGATCTTTGTACAGTGGTAGGAAACATTAAATGATGGCAAATTAACAGTATTTTATTTGCACTAATGTATGTATATTATTAACATGGTGATATTTTAAGTTGTTAAATGTTCTCCACATAAACTGTTTAACATATGGCTGCCTCAGATAATGATAGTTAATATTTCAATCAACATTAAATTTTACTCCTGAGCAGTGAATGATAAGAGACTCATTGTATATTTAAAATATTCCTTGTGCCTCCTGCTTTTTTGAAGAAGTATAGATCTTTATTTTCAATCTGCATCACTACGAACAAAGCTAGTGGAGGTGATGGAATTCCAGTTGAGCTGTTTCAAATCCTGAAAGATGATGCTGTGAAAGTGCTACACTCAATATGCCAGCAAATTTGGAAAACTCAGCAGTGGCCACAGGACTAGAAAAGGTCAGTTTTCATTCCAATCCCAAAGAAAGGCAATGCCAAAGAATGCTCAAACTACCACACAATTGCATTCATCTCACACGCTAGGAAAGTAATGCTCAAAATTCTCCAAGCCAGACTTCAGCAATACGTGAACCGTGAACTTCCAAATGTTCAAGCTGGTTTTAGAAAAGGCAGAGGAACCAGAGATCAAATTGCCAACATCTGCTGGATGATGGAAAAAGCAAGAGAGTTCCAGAAAAACATCTATTTCTGCTTTATTGACTATGCCAAAGCCTTTGACTGTGTGGATCACAATAAACTGTGGAAAATTCTGAAAGAGTTGGAAATACCAGACCACCTGACCTGACTCTTGAGAAACCTGTATGCAGGTCAGGAACCAACAGTTAGAACTGGACATGAAACAACAGACTGGTTCCAAACAGGAAAAGGAGTATGTCAAGGCTGTAGATTGTCAACCTGCTTGTTTAACTTATATGCAGAGTGCATCATGAGAAACATTGGGCTGGAAGAAGCACAGTCTGGAATCAAGATTGCTGGGAGAAACATCAATAACCTCAGATATGCAGATGACACCACCCTTATGGCAGAAAGTGAAGAGGAACTAAAAAGCCTCTTGATGAAAGTGAAAGAGGAGAGTGAAAAGTTGGCTTAAAACTCAACATTCAGAAAACGAATATTATGGCATCTGGTCCCATCACTTCATGGGAAATAGATGGGGAAACAGTGGAAACAGTGTCAGACTTTATTTTTTTGGGCTCCAAAATCACTGCAGATGGTGATTGCAGCCATGAATTAAAAGATGCTTACTCCTTGGAAGAAAAGTTATGACCAATCTAGACAGCATATTAAAAAGCAGAGACATTACTTTGCCAACAAAGGTCCGTCTAGTCAAGGCTATGGTTTTTCCTGTGGTCATGTATGGATGTGAGAGTTGGACTGTGAAGAAAGCTGAGTGCCAAAGAATTGATGCTTTTGAACTGTGGTGTTAGAGAAGACTCTTGAGAGTCCCATGGACTGCAAGAAGATCCAACCAGTCCATTCTAAAGGAGATCAGCGGGTGTTCTTTGGAAGGAATGATGCTAAAACTGAAACTCCAGTACTTTGGCCACCTGATGCAAAGAGTTGACTCATTGGAAAAGACTCTGATGCTAGGAGGGATTGGTGGCAGGAGGAAGAGGGGACCATAGAGGATAAGGTGGCATCACTGACTCAGTGGACGTGAGTTTGAGTGAACTCCAGGAGATGCTGATGGACAGGGAGGCCTGGCGTGCTGCTATTCATGGGGTTGCAAAGAGTTGGACACGACTGAGCGACTGAACTGAACACATATTAAATTATTTAGAAACTGTAAAACTAGTGAAATGAGAGGGCTATTTTAATTTTCGTTAATTCAGTTTAGTGCTTTAAATTAAATAGATTATAATATTCCTAATTTAAGTCAAAATGTAAAAATTTCAATAGTTGTAATCTCATAGATTAATAGAAAATTGTTTCATAATATATAAAATATACTTTACAGAGATCAAAACTGAATTCAGATAAAGCTCATAACAAGAAAATAGATAGCAATCCTTATAGCCTCCCTGTCCCTCACCATCTCCCAAAGTTTGCCCAAGTTCATGTCCATTACGTTGCTGATGGTATCCAGTCATCTCATCCTCTGATGCCCTCTTCTCCTTCTGCCTTAAATCTTTTCCAGCATCAGGGACATTTCGTATGAGTCAGCTGTTCACATCAAGTGACCAGAATACTTCAGCTTTAGCATCAGTCCTTCTGATGAGTATTCAGGGTTGATTTCCCTTAAGATCGACTGGTTTGATCTCTTTGCAGTCCAAGGGACCTTCAAGAGTCTTCTCCAGCAGCACAATTCAAAGGCATCAATTCTTTGGCACTTTACCTTCTTTATGATCCAGCTTTCACAACCGTATGTGACCATTAGAAAGACCATAGCCCTTACTATACAAACCTTTGCTCTGCTTTTCAATGCACTCTTTAGGTTTGTTACAGCTTTTCTGCAAAGAAGCAATCATCTTCTGATTTCATGGCTGCAATCACCATCCACAGTGATTTTAGAGCCCAAGAAAAGGAAATCTGTCACTACTTTCCCCTTTTCCCTTTCTATTTGCCATGCAGTAATGGGGTTGGATACCAGATATCAGTTTTTTTAATATTTAATTTTAAGCAAGTTCTTTTACTTTCTTCCTTCACCCTCATCAAGAGGCTCTTTAGTTCTTCTTTGGTTTCTGCCATTAAAGTGGTAGCATCTGCTATTTGAGGATATTGATGTTTCTCCCACCTATCTTGATTCCAGCTTGTAATTCATCCAGCCTGGCATTTCTCATGATGTAGCCAGCATATAGGTTAAATAAACAGGGTAACAGCTGATAGCCCTGTTGTGTTCCTTTTTCAATCCTGCACCAATCAGTTGTTCCATACAGGATTCTAAGTGTTGTGTCTTGACCCACATACAGGTTTCTTAGGAGACAGGTAAGATCGTTTGGTATTACCATCTCTTTAGGGGCTTGCCACAGTTTGTTATGATCCACTCAAAGGCTTTAGTGCAGTTGATGAAGCAGAGGTAGATGTTTTCCTGAAATTCCCTTTCTTTCTCTATGATCCAGAATATGTTGTCAATTTGATCTCTGGTTCCTCTGACTCTTCGAAACCCAGTTTGAACATCTGAAGTCTCTTGGTTTGCATAATGCTGAAACCTAGCATGAAAGATTTTAAGCATGATCTTACTAGTATGGGAGATGAGTCCAATTGTCCCATGGTTAACAAATTCTTTATTTTACCATTTTTGGGAATTGGGATGAGGATTGACCTTTTCCAGTCCTGTGGCCATTGCTGGATCTTCCAGATTTGCTGACATATTGAGTGCAACACTTCGATTGTATTGTCCTTTAGGGTTTTGAATGGCTCTACTGGAATTCCATCACATCCACTAGCTTTATTAACAGCAGATAATAATTGCTAATATACATTAGCAATATACATACAAGCATATATATTAGCCTTATAATAAAAAATGTTAAAATATAGGATAAAAATTCTCAAAATTAGAGATCAGTTCAGTTCAGTCGCTTAGTTGTGTCTGACTCTTTGCGACCCCATGGAATGCAGCATACCAGGCCTACCTGTCCATCACCAATTTCCGGAGTTTACTCAAGCTCATGTCCATTGAGTCAATGGTGCCATCCAACCATCTCATCCTATGTCATCCCTTTCTCCTCCTGCCTTCAATCTTTCCCAGCATCAGGGTCTTTTCCAATGAGTTGGTTCTTCACATCAGGTGGCCAAAGTATTGGAACTTTAGCTTCAGCATCAGTCCTTCCAGTGAATATTCAGGACTGATTTCCTTTAGGATGAACCAGATGATTCTTCCAAGGAGCAAGTGCCTTTTAATTTCATGGCTGCAGTCACCATCTGCAGTGATTTTGGAGCCCCCAAAAATAAAGTCTGTCACTGTTTTCACTGTTTCCCCACTGTTTCCCCTTCTATTTGCCATGAAGTAATGGGACCAGATGCCATGATCTTAGTTTTCTGAATGTTGTTTTAAGCCAGCTTTTTCACTCTCCTCTTTCACTTTCATCATGAGGCTCTTTAGTTCTTCTTCACTTTCTGCCATAAGGGTGGTGTCACCTGCATATCTGAGGTTATTGATATTTCTCCTGGCAATCTTTATTCAAGCTTGTGCTTCATCCAGACCAGCATTTCTCATGATCTACCCTGCATATAAGTTAAATATGCAGGTTGACAGTATACAGCCTTGACGTACTCTTTTTCCTATTTGGAACTAGTCTGTTGCTCCATTTCCAGTTCTAACTGTTGCTTCCTGACCTGCATACAGATTTCTCAAAGGCAGATCAGGTGGTCTGGTATTCCCATCTCTTTCAGAATTTTCCACAGTGGTGATCCATACAGTTAAAGGCTTTGGTATAGTCAGTAAAGCAGAAGTAGATGTCTTTTTGGAACTCTCTTGCTTTTTTGATGGTTCACCAGATGTTGGCAAGTTAATATCTGGTTGCTCTACCTTTTCTCAGTCCAGTTTGAACAAAATTAGAGACATGAAAAGACAGATGTGTTTTTTTTAGATTTGGAGATGTAAATTACACTCAGTACACACATATCTATTTGAAGATGTATATATTGATATATTATTTATATAGAAGTATATTTGGTATATATATATAATTATATTATTATGTATATACATTGTATGTGTGTGTGTATATATTTGTGTGTGTGTATATATATATATATATACACATACTTATGTGTATGTTTTTTATCCCTTGAATGATAATCATAGTTGAACTCCTGGACATAGATGGTATAATGAAATAGGAACACATAAATTCGAAACATAAATTTAGATTTTCCCTTTTAGTTACTAGCTGGCTGTGTCTGGAAAATTGATTAATATCCCTGATTTTGTTTTGTTTTCTGTAAAACGAGAATAGTGAAACCAAATGTGCTGTTTGTAGAAAAGGTTAGCGATAAAGCACATGATGGGATCACGGGAGAGTCATTTTATGTTGTTCTGTTTTTACTGTGAGTCATGTTAGCACAGTCAGGCCACAAGACTCTTTATGTCTCAATGTTACTATACTAACAGATTTACATATGAAATGCATGATATTTCTGATTGCTTGGGGACATGATTTTCAAAAGTGGAGTTTGTTAGTACACCTGAGGTGATACTTGGAAATTTAATAGCTAGTATGATTTCATGTCCATAAATCTTTATTCTTGGCTAATGTCACATGAATTTTTATCTACAATAGATAAAAACATGGACTTTGCAATCAGAAAGACTTGGTTTAAAGCTGTGAATTAACTACTTCTTAGTTCTTTGGAGCATTTTATTTACATTTCCTCATTTCTGTAAGTCAGTTCAGTTCAGTTCAGTCAGTCACGCAGTTGCATCCAGCTCTTAGAGATCCCATGGATTGCAGTATGCCAGGCCTCTCTGTCCATCACCAACTACCAGAGCTTACTCAAACTCATGTCCATAGAATCGGTGATGCCATCCAACCATCTCATCCTCTGTCATCCCCTTCTCCTTGCTCCTTTAATCTTTAATAGCATCAGGGTCTTTTTAAATGAGACATTTTTTTGCATCAGGTGGACAAAGTATTGGAGTTTCACTTTCAACATCAGTGCTTCCATGAATATTCAGACTAATTTCCTTTAGGATGGAATTGTTGGATCTCCTTGCTGTCCAGGCAATTCTCAAGGGTCTTCTCCAAGACCACAGTTCACAAGCATCAATTCTTTGGCTTTCAGCTCTCTTTATAGTCCAACTCTCACATCCATACATGACTACTAGAAAAACCATAGCCTTGATTAGATGGACATTTGTTGGCAAAATAATGTCTCTGCTTTTTAATATGCTGTCTAGGTTGGTGATAACTTTTCTTCCAATGAGTAAGTGTCTTTTAATTTCATGGCTGCAATCACCATCTGCAGTGATTTTGGAGCCCCCCAAAATAAAGTCTGTCACTGTTTCCACTGTTTCCCCATCTATTTGCCGTGAATGATGGGACCAGATGCCGTGATCTTAGTTTTCTGAATGTTGAGCTTTAAGCCAACTTTCTCACTCTCCTCTTTCGCTTTTGTCATGAGGCTCTTTAGTTCTTTGCTTTCTGCCATAAGGTTGGTGTCATCTGCTTATTTGTGGCTATTGATATTTCTCCCAGCCGTATTGATTCCAGCTTGTGCTTCATCCAGACCAGCGTTTCTCATGATCTACTCGGCATAGAAGTTAAATGTGCAGGGTGACAATATACAGCCTTGACGTACTCCTTTCCCTATTTGGAACCAGTCTGTTGTTCCATGTCCAGTTCTAACTGTTGCTTCCTGACCTGCATACAGATTTCTCAAGAGACAGGTCAGGTGATCTGGTATCCACATCTCTTTAAGAAAAATCCACAGTTTCTGGTGATCCACACAGTCAAAGGCTTTGGTATAGTCAATAATGCAGAAATAGATGTTTCTCTGGAACTCTCTTGATTTTTTTGATAATCCAGTGGATGTTGGCAATTTAATCTCTGGTTCCTATGCCTTTGCTAAAACCAGCTTGAACATCTGGAATTTCATGGTTCGCATACTGTTGAAGCCTGGCCTGGAGAATTTTGAGCATTTATTTAATAATGTGTGAGATGACCACGATTGTGCAGTAGTTTGAATATTCTTTGGTATTGCCTTTCTTTGGGATTGGAATGAAAACTGACCTTTTCCAGTCCTGTGGCCACTGCTGAATTTTCCAAATTTCCTGGCATGTTGAGTGCAGCACTTTCATAGCACCATCTTTTAGGATTTGAAATAGCTCAACTGGAATTCCATCACCTCCACTAGCTTTGTTCGTAGTGATGCCTCCTAAGGCCCACTTGACTTCACATTCCAGGATGTCTGGCTCTATGTTGGTGATCACACCATCATGATTATCTGGGTCGTGAAGATCTCTTTTGTACAGTTCTTCTGTGTATTCTTGCCACCTCTTCTTAATATCTTCTGCTTCTGTTAGGTCCATACCATTTCTGTCCTTTATTGAGCCCATATTTGCATGAAATGTTCCCATGGTATCTCCAGTTTTCTTGAAGTGATCTCTAGTGTTTCCCATTCTATTGTTTTCCTCTGTTTCTTCACACTGATCACTGAGGAAGGCTTTCTTATCTGTTCTTGCTCTTCTTTGGAACTCTGCATTCAAATGGGTATATATTTCCTTTTCTCCTTTGCTTTTTGCTTCTCTTCTCATCACAGCTATTTGTGAGGCCTCCTCAGACAACCATTCTGCTTTTTTGTATATCTTTTTTGGAGGGATGGTCTTGATCCCTGTCTTCTTTATAATGTTATGAACCTCCATCCATAGTTCATCAGCGACTCTATCAGATCTAATCCCTGGAATATATTTCTCACTCTACTCTATAATCATAAGGGATTTGATTTAGGTCATACCTATATGGTCTAGTGGTTTTCCCTTCTTTCTTCAATTTAAGTCTGAATTTGTCAATAAGGAGTTCATGATCTGAGCCACAGTCAGTACCCAGTCTTTTTTTTGCTGACTGGATAGAGCTTTTCCATCTTTGACTGCCAAATTTAATCAGCCTGATTTTGGTATTGACCATCTGGTGAGGTCCATGTGTAGAATCTTCTCTTGTGTTGCTGGAAGAGAGTGTTTGCTATGACCATTGCGTTCTCTTGGCAAAACTCTGTTAGCCTTTGCCCTGCTTCATTCTGTACCTCAAGGCCAAATATTCCTGTTACTCCAGGTGCTTTTTGTCTTCCTACTTTTGCATTCCAGTCCCCTATATTGACAAGGACATCTTTTTTGGATGTTAGTTCTAAAAGGTCTTGTAGGTCTTCATAGAACTGTTTAACTTCAACTTCTTCAGCAGTGCTGTCATGCCATAGGTTTGGATTGCCATGATGTTGAATGGTTTGCCCTGGAAACGAATAGAGGTCATTCTGTTGTCACTGAGATTGCACCCAAGTATGCCGTTTCAGACTCTTTTAGTTGACTATGATGGGTACTCCATTTCTTCTAAGGGACTCTTGTCCACAGAAGTCAATATAATGATCATCTGAGTTAAATTCACCCATTCTAGTCCATTTTAGTTCACTGATTCCTGAAATGTCAACATTCACTCTTGCCATCTCCTGTTTGACCACTTCCAATTTTCCTTGATTCATGGACCTAATATCCTAGGTTCCTATACAATATTGCTCCTTAGAGCACTGAACTTTTTAAATTTGCCTCAGCTTATGAGGCACCCATTTATTGAGCTTTTTCACCTTTCCAATTTGCTTCAAATACTGATTGACAACGAATGGTCAACGTTGACTTCTTGGGTAACTTTTTGTGTAGTTTTAAGAGGATCAGCTTCAATAGTCCTCTCAGTTAGTCGTTTTCAGCTTCCGATGGCTGGCCACAGTGCTCCTCATCTTCAAAACTCTCCTCTCCTTTGCAGACTTGTTGAACCACCACTGCACTGTACGTTCCTTAACAATTCCTGGGCTACATGTGATGTTGGTGTTGCGAGTTGTCTCCACTGCTTTACAACCCATTTTGACCTAGAGTAAGAAAATCACTTGTATTTGCTTTTTGTCTAGCATCCTTTCCATGGTCTAAAATAAATATAAACAATAAGTAGTGCCGTTTGCAAAAAAATCAAGAAATACACGTTAAAATACACTTTTATTTAAGAATGTATCCTGCATATCAAATGGCAGAGTTCAACTGTGCAAAACCGCAAATGCTTTTGCACCAATCTAATAATTTAGCTTTGAGAATTTTCTTTTAAACAGAGAAACAAGGATAGTAGGTCAGAAAAAAGAGAGAGAGAGAGACAACAAAAGGTAATTAAGGAGCATGGCAGTTAGGGTCAAGTTATGATATGACATTTCTGAAAGAGGTAGTTTGAAAGATACTGCCTTAGTCATGGAGTCCTTTAAGAGAGTAACTTTGGAATATGAGTTTATTTTAAAGACTTCCTCAAACCAAGAAAAATCTAGGCAATTTAATAATTTGGATTTTCTTCCCTTTTTGGTATAAGACCCTCTTCCTTTGAGCAGTTTGATTCATATTGAAAATCCCCTAAATGTGCCGATATTATCATCTTAATTAACTTGGACTGCCATAACAAATGACTCCAGACTAGGTGGTTTAAATTAAAAAAAATTTTTTTCTCTTAGTTATGAAGACTAGGATTCCAAAATCAAGGTACCAACACATTCAGTTTCTGGTAAGAACTTTCTTTTCTGGATTGCAGATGACTGCCTTCTCACAGTTTCCTTATATGTTGTGGAGGGAGAAAGGCAGCAAACTCTCTGATGTTTGCTCTTGTGGGAGCACTAATCCCATCATGAGGGCCCCACCCTCAGGCTTATATCTAAATTTAAATATCTCCCAAAGGTCCCATCTCCAAATATCATCACATCAGGGGTTAGGGCTTCAAAATATAAATTTGGGGATGAGGGTGACACAGTTCAGTCCATGGAATTATCTTTGTTGAATTAATTTCATTTAGAAAGATAGCACTTGAATTAGACAATATGAAAATGAATTTAAAAAACATACCTGTGAGATGTTAGCAATAAATTGTCCAGATGCTTTTGTGCCTTGTGTGTTCATGGAACATTTATGTTGTTGTGTCTAATCTCCACTGGGTGAATGTTTGGATATCTGGAGCTAAACTGTCATGGACAAAGCAAAACAAGCTGGGGAAAGTTCTTGTGTTTCTGTGATAGGCGCTGCAAAATCAGTCTTAACTTATACAGCTGTTCATTTAACAAGATATTTTATTTGTCAGTTCTTTGGGCTGGCTACAGGGTCACTCTTGTTGAACTTACGTCTATCCACTTTCCTATTCATTAACCTTTATATACATGAAAAAGAAAAATATGAGAACAGTTAGACAGACCAGCAATATTTTTAGTAACAAGACAGATTTCTACCAAGTATGAATTTTCAAGTCTGATCAGAAAATCAAAAGATCCTAAAAGCCAAGATCAATCTCTGACACAATTTAGTACTATGGCAAGAGAGAGCATTCTTCATGCTTTAATATCTAACTGCCATTTGTTCTTTTCCAACATGACAAAGAGAGGAGAAGATAAGTGAGGGTGAAGCTAAAGTGTAGCCATTTGAAACACTGACCCTGGCCTACCCCTATAAGAATTTTACAAAGCTGGCAGTTTTTCTCATAGCTATTTTAGGTTTTTGCCAGCTTATCAAAAAAGTCACATCTTTCGAATTCCTTTAGCATTTTTATCATCCATTATTCAGTAAGGACACTAATCTTGGCTTCTGTTGGGTAATATTTGTACTTCCCATAGTAAATGAGAAAGGTGCCATTACTGTAATGTCATATTCTGTGATGGCAAATTGGACTGATATCATTAATGACATTTTTCTGATGCTAATATACCCATGTTTTATTTTATGTCATCACAAATACAGCATTGGTAATCTAAGAATAAATTAATATATATCCGATGTGAATATTTAAAACTCCTATTTTATATATACATAAAATTATTCATGGACCTATAAAAATTATTTCTTATGTCAAAAGAGGATTGGACTATTGGACTGGAGGAGGATTGGAATGGATTGGAGGATTGGAGTCATACTAAAGAACTTTTCAAAGACTGAGCTTTCTCTGGGCAGAAGTGTAGCCTTTCAGAAACAGTGTTCCAATAAGTGTCTAACGGAAAGACTATAATTGAAATAATAATCTAAAAAGTCTTGTGGACTAGGAATCTTCAGTTCACACTGAAATATAATTTAAATTATTCTTTGTCTTATTTCAGTTCAGTCGCTCAGTTGTGTCCAACTTTTTATGACCCCATGGACTGCAGCACCGCCAGGCTTCCCTATCCATCACCAACTCCCAGGGTTTACTCAAACTCATGTCCATTGAGTCAGTGATGCCATCCAGCCATCTCATCCTCTGTCATCCCCTTGTCCTCCCAGCTTCAATCTTTCCCAGCAAAGAGATATTTGTCTTATTTAAATGTACATAATTTCAGGACACTGCCAGTAATATAAAATATAGATGTGACTTTCATCCATCCAGGAAGGCAAATGAGGCTTGAGGAAAGGGAGTGTTCTAGCTAAGAAAATGATTCTTCACAATTGGGATTAGTTGGAAAAGTTAGATGCTTTCAAATAGTTAACCTTTTGGGAGACCTAGAGGAAACTGAGAGGTTTGGTATTGCTGTTGTAGTTTCTTCTTCCTCCCTTTTAAATTGCATGGTGCTCTTATGGGAATATTGGGCTGTTATAGTTATTTGTTATATTTGGTTGAATCCACAGAATGTTTGTGTATATCTTGACTTACTTGATTATGTTTCTAGAGTCTTTTCTTTTACTCATTGGATTAGTAGTATATATTATTCAAGATTAGCTCGTGTGGAAATTTAGACTTCATTTATGAATTGAGAACATTGGTCCCACAGGATGAAATATCAAACACTTGGCTTGATATTTGTGTCCTGGCCTAACTTGACCCTAATATAATTTTGACCTATGCAGTTATACTTTCCCAGTTTCACTAGCTCAGTCATGGATTGTGACTGTGCTAATTTTCTCAAAGGCCACCCTTACTCTGGCTTCTTTATTTTTACCTCAGTTGAACTGTCTATCTTCTTTTCATCTAACCAAATTATATTCAAAATAGTTGATAATGTCATTTTCTCTTCTAACTCGAAATTTAGGTGAAGAATGAACAGATTTCTAAATATTATGAAATTACTTCACCTGAAGCAGAATAGAAGGCAGCAAAGAGAAGATGATTTTTTGTTTGTTTGTTTTCGGCAATTCAAAGTCTGTTCTAATGGTAGTAATGGGTGAGCAGCCTAAAACCATTTGCTGCAATATATTCAAACGTTTTGTGTTATTTAAATCACCTATTGAAACAATATACCTTACACATTTCTTTGTGATTTGTAATCCATATGTAAAATTCTGAAAAGCAGAGTTTTCTAGGACATAATTGAATAATTTATATAACTTCTTAGAAGTGAAGATGAACATTATGCTGGTTATAT
Organism: Capricornis sumatraensis; assembly: GCF_032405125.1. Lineage (NCBI taxonomy): Eukaryota > Metazoa > Chordata > Mammalia > Artiodactyla > Bovidae > Capricornis > Capricornis sumatraensis. The sequence goes on along the minus strand of NC_091075.1, from coordinate 36,788,739 downwards.
TATACCTCATACTTTTGCAAAGTGAAACCCATTAAATAATCGTCAGTACTACAGAACTAAAGACTAATCAATTATGTCTCATAACCTGGGAGAAAGTCTTCATATATCTAATGTAATTTCTTCAACAAAGATGAACAGTTCATTTAATACTTGTTCTTTTCTTCTGGTCAGCCAAAACGATATTGCCAAAGAGGGAGTGTAAAGGGGCGATGAGGGGAGAAGCAGAAGAAGGGGAGAAGGGGCTAAAAGGGAAGGAGGAAGAGGAGGAGACTTACTTGTCACCTGATGACCCTGACTGTGCTCCACCTGTAGTAAAAAGATACGTAAAGAAAATAGAAAGATTCAACTGCTAGAAAAAGTTTTGCTTATTTGATAATAATTAATTAGTTGAAGATATTCAATCTAGTTCAAAAATTAGAGTCTAAAAGATGTGACAGAAAATTTACTGACATCTGGAAAAGAGAAGAAAAGAAAAATTACCTAGAATGCTTTCTATTATTACAACCACCTGAGTGTCTAAACACTACCTTTCTGTTGGTGTTGAAATAATTCCCTGAAGAGCTAGGGCTTTTTTAATGTTCTTTCATTATTGTAACTTCAGAGCTTAGAATATGGCTGGGCCAAATATGGACTTAAGTATTTTTTTAATAAATTTTCTTGTTTATTCAATTAAAGTACAATGGATAAATGTATATAGTACTAGTTATCCACTATTTTAATTCATATTAGATTATAAATTCTATGCCAGTTAAAAACTAAAACTTGCATTGCTGCCTTGATTCATATTTTGTGTGTAATTATCATCAGCATTAGAAAAAAATAAATAAACACCTAACTAAGTACCCAAGGCGAAACACCTTTGACTGGGCTGATAAGAGAAACAGGAAGTAATTATAAAAGTTGACGCACATGGCAATTAGATATATTTTTGTGTTATAAATCACAGCACCTATAGGAAAATTATATTCAATGCAGTTTTATTCTCATATAGTTAAGTAGAATATTTCCTTTCCATATCTTTTAAAATATTTATTTTAAAAAACTATAATTTATTAATGGTTCTATTCTTGCTTTACTTTGTTTATTGACAAATTCATGTAGAATATGTTTCTTAAAAATATATAATATTGGCACACTTATCTAGAGAGAATGATAATAAAATGCATTTTAGTTTAACTGTCCTTTCATTAAGGAAATAACTATGGCCTGTGTGGAATGCTTTTTAAATTCTTGATATTCTACTGTATGAAGCACCTTCTTTCCTCTCAAACTTTTTTTTCTGTGTTATAAAGCCCAAGATACTGGATTAGAGAAATTTTAAGTTAAGCATTATTTAAATGATATATGCCTTGTCATTCTCATTTTCCCAAAATTATTAACAACTATGATTTCATCTTATGCATGGAAAATTCACAAAGAATTATTTTGATTGGTAGAGCAGATACTTATTTATTTGTACTTGCTATATCTGGTCCCATTACTTCATGGGAAATAGATGGGCAAACTGTGGAAACAGTGTCAGACTTTATTTTTTTGGGCTCCAAAATCACTGCAGATGGTGACTGCAGCCATGAAATTAAAAGACGCTTACTCCTTGGAAGAAAAGTTATGACCAACCTAGATAGCATATTCAAAAGCAGAGACATTACTTTGCCAACAAAGTTCCATCTAGTCAAGGCTATGGTTTTTCCAGTGGTCATGTATGAATGTGAGAGTTGGACTGTGAAGAAGGCTGAGCCCCAAAGAATTAATGCTTTTGAACTGTGGTGTTGGAGAAGACTCTTGAGAGTCCCATGGACTGCAAGGAGATCCAACCAGTCCATTCTAAAGGAGATGAGCCCTGGGTGTTCTTTGGAAGGAATGATGCTAAAGCTGAAACTCCAGTACTTTGGCCACCTCATGAGAAGAGTTGACTCACTGGAAAAGACTGTGATGCTGGGAGGAATTGGGGGCAGGAGGAGAAGGGGACGACTGAGTACGAGATGGCTGGATGGCATCACCAACTTGATGGACACGGGTTTGGGTGAACTCCAGGAGTTGGTGATGGACAGGGAGGCCTGTCGTGCTGCAATTCATGGGGTTGCAAAGAGTTGAACACGACTGAGTGACTGAACTGAACTGAACTGAACTGAACAGATAGCAAAATTGCTCCAAGGAGAGCTCCAAGGCTCTTGTAAAGTTTGAAATGAAACGCATAACTGGGAAATTCAGAACATTACCAGACTTTTTTAAATCTCCAGGTGAATTAAATTTATTTGTAGATATATATGGGCTTCCCAGGTAGTGCTAGTGGTAAAGAATCTGCCTGCCAATGCAGGAGACATAAGAGATGCAGATGCTATCCCTGGATTGGAAGATTCCCTGTACAAGGGAATGGCAGCCCACTCCAGTATTCTTGCCTGGAGAATTCCGTGGACAGAGGAGCCTGGTGGGTCCGTAGGGTTGCAAAGAGTCAGACACAACTGAAGTGACTTGGCATGTGTATGCATGCACATGAGCACAGACACGCACACACACACACACACACACACACACACACACACACACACACACACATATAGCTGCCAAGATTTTTTATTTCCATAGTATTATATCATAGACAAGTGATGAATGAGAATTTTAGCTATCAGTCAGTCCTTTGTAATTTTCATTTATAAGTTTTAAACACTAACATATGGACCAGTTTTTGTGGCACATAAGAATTTTTTCTATATTACTAAGGTAATACTTTCAATGAAAACATGTCCAGGGGCATCAAAATTTATATGTCATTAGTTATATGTGTTCCTTATGAATATATTACTTAACTATTGCTGTAGAAATGGCAACCCACTCCAGTACTCTTGCCTAGAAAATTCCATGGATGGAGGAGCCTGGTGGGGTACAATCCATGGGGTCACAATGAGTCAGACATGACTGAGCGACTTCACAACTTCATGAATACTTTCAATGAAAACATGTCCAGAGGCATCAAAATTTATGTCATTAGTTATATGTGTTCCTTATGAATATATTGCTAAACTGTTGCTGTACAACACATTTTCCTAAAACTTAATGGCTTTAAACAGCAAACATTCATACTCCATGATTTTTTGGGTCAGGAATTCAGACAGGGTGCAATAGGGAGAATTTTCCTCTGCTCTGTGATGTTCAAGGTATCAGGTAAAATAAATGCCTTTTCACTCATATTCAGTGATCAGTTATGCCTGTCAACTGTGGGCCAGTGAGAACATCCATGTAGACTTAGATTCCTTACAACATGGCAACTGAGTTCCCCCTACCAGTGTTCCAAGAGAGAGCCAAATGGAAGGCACAGTGCCTTCTATGAGTAGCCTTGAAATCATAGGATATCATCACATTCTTTTAATCTGAGCAGTCAGTAACGTGGTTTTTTTGTTCAGTCACTCAGTCGTGTCCGACTCTTTGTAACCCCATGGACTGCAGGACACCAGGCTTCCCTGTCCTTCACTATCTCTGAGTTTGTTCATACTCATGTCCATTGAGTCAATGATGTCATCCAACCATCTCATCTTGTCACCCCCTTCTCCTCCTGCCCTCAATCTTTCCAAGCATCAGGATCTTTTCCAATGAGTCAGGTCTTCTCATTAGTTGGCTGAATATTGGAGCTTCAGCATCAGTCCTTTCAGTGAATATTCAGGGTTGATTTCCTTTAGGATTGACTGGTTTGATCTCCTTGCAGTCCAAGGGACTCTCAGGGGTTTTCTCCAGCTCCACAATTTAATAGTATCAATTCTTTGGAGTTCAGCCTTCTTTATGGTCCACCTCTCACATCCATACATGACTACTGGGAAAACCATAGCTTTGACTAGATGGACCTTTGTCGGCAAAGTAATGTCTCTATGTTAGATATGTGTATAAACGTACATATGTGTGTATAAAATGTATATATGTACAATATGTGTATTGTATAACATATATATGCACATGTTTTCACACACACAAACTCTGTACAATAAATTTTTAAATAAACTAACAATCTAGATCACATTTGGAAGAAGGCAACCAAAATGACAAAGTAATAAACTTCTCAAAATTATAATTATTGAAGCATGAATGAGCTGAATGTCCTGAATGGACATGTCAGAGAATTCCAAATGGGAGAGGATATTAGCAGGAGCACCATATACTTGGTGATTAGATAAGAGTTTGGACTGAGGTTTATTTGATTTATTTATGATTATTTAATTATTAATACTAGTACAAGTGATTTGTTAGTCCTTTTCCTAAAACAACCATTATATTAGTGTAGCAGTGCTGCCATAACCAAGCACCACAGACTTAGTGGCTTTACAGAAATTTATTTTCTCACAGTTCTGGACACTACAGTTTTGGGTTCAAAGTGTCCATAGGTTTGATTTTTTTTCTTTTTAATTTTTTTTTCCTGAGGCCTTTATCTTTGGTTTGTAAAAGCTGTCTTGTCCCTTTGCCTATACTTGATCTTCCCTCTGTGCACGCCTGAGTCCTTATCCCTCCTTCTTTTAAGACCACAGTTGTATTGGGTTAGGGCCCACCCTGATGACCTCATTTTGACTTAATTACATCTTTAAAAACACTTCCTCTGTATACAGTTACATTCTGAGGTACTGGGGATTAAGTTCTTCACATAGGAATATTGGGGGTGGGACATTCTTTAGTCTGTAACATCCTTGAGATATTTTTTTCTGTTTAATAAAATAAAATTTCACTATTTTTAACTTTCTTACTCTGTAGTCAAGAGAGAAGAGGGAGTCAGGAGGAGTTTATAAATACTTGTTCCATGATCCACATTCAAGAATGTCATTGGCTATTTCAGCTTGCATTTGATGTGTCAAACATGCATTTTTGCCTGACGCAAACATATTAGTGCTTGAGTTATAGTAATAAAATAGGTAACCTTGCAAACCGAAGGGCGTCCCTGGTAGCTCACTTGGTAAAAAATCCACCTGCAATGCAGGAGACCTCGGTTCAATTCCTGGGTCAGGAAGATCTGCTGAAGAAGTGTAGGCTACTCCAGTATTCTTGGGCTTCCCTTGTTGCTTGACTGGTAGAGAATCCACCTACAATGTGGGAAACCTGAGTTCAATCCCTGGGTTGGGAAGATCCCCTGGAGAAGGGAAAGGCTACCCACTCTGGTTTTCTAGCCTGGAGAATTCCATGGACTGTATAGTCCATGGGGTTGCAAAGAGTGTCTTTCACTTTACAAATTGAATTCATAATTTTGCATTGTTCTATTTTCCTCTGTCACTCTTGAGGTTTGCATTTTATTCCAGATAATATTTGCATGATGTAAAGATATGTGAAAATAACTCTTCAAATGCTGAAGCAAGAAATAAATTGAGAGTAAATTGATTAAAAAACATGAAATTTCAAGGAACAAAATTTTAAAACAAACCTGATAACTGTCCAAACATGTCACAGGATGAATGGTTGGTATTGTACACAACAGCAAATGTATCAGAATTCAGATAATGTGCGATAAGCATTATTAAATTTAAAGTCACTTTTTGCATTTTATAGTTTTGTCCAGTTTCTAGGATATAGTTATTTTCATGTCTACTTATATATATATTTTTTCCATAATCACTTTATATTTGAGAATTTAAATAGTTTCTATGCAATTCTTTTACATTTTTAACAATATTCCAAGATGATATTGTCCTTACACAATATGATTGTACAATGTATTTTAAAATTTTAATTATCAAGTTCCCTCTAAATAAATTGGAAGTCTCTATTTGCTTTCCCCAATCCTTTTTTTTTTTTTTTCATTCATCCATACTTCACTGTATCTTTTTTGGTAATATACTGAAAATTGTGTTTAGTTTGAATAAAGGATCAAGTAAATATAAACTGTAATTATGTGTTTAAAATAGAATTGTTAAAATTTCTGGATACTCAGCACCCTTACTTTTCCCCCTCCTTTCCACTGCAGTACTGCTTCCAGTGACTGGAAGTCTTCACCATTTCTCACTTCACTTTTTTCAATAGCATCATCAGTGGTCTTACCTTATCTTTTTCTTGTACTTAGATGTTGCCTAGGCTGTTTGTGGAAAATGTAAAGCTGATTATGTTGCTTCTTTGTTAAATAATTGGTAGCACATCTTCATTAACTTCAGCATCAAATACTAATTATATTTTAGAGGTGCTTAGAAGATCCTTGAGGTATTGGCAGTAACATACGTCTCTGTTCCTTAATTTCTTATATCTCATCTGGATATTATTTTCTCATGGCTTGATTCTTTTTAGCACTCTGCCCCTGGCTAGTATTTTTTTCTTTTCTTAATGCTCACTTCATTTTTCTTTAATCTCTCATTCACTAGACAAATATTTGTTGAGGGCTTCCTGTATTATATATGCATAATGTATTAGTTATATAGTGAGAACTAAGTAACAGGAAGTGAACAAGATAGCAGCAGTACTACTATTAAAATCTTTGCAGATATAAGAATATTGTTGAATATAAACATAATGGAAAAATATCAACCATTAAATTTACTCTATTACTTTAGAACACTTGATGCATCTTATTTAAATGAGAATCAACATGAAGAATTGTCAGTATCATGGGGACTGAGGCGAATTAATTGAATTCTGGTGTGGCTCCTTCTGGGATCTTCCCTGGTGGCTCAGACTGTAAAGCATCTGCCTACAATGTGGGAGACATGCGTTCGAGCCCTGGGATGGGAAGATCCCCTGGAGAAGGAAATGGCAAACCACTCCAGAGCTCTTGCCTGGAAAACCCCTTGGACAGAGAAGCCTGGTGGCTCCTTCCAAGTCATGTGACCTTGACCAGTGTACAAATGGGGGCAATAATAGTACTTATGCATAGACTTTTTCTGAGAGATAAAGACAGTACTCTGGTTTTTCCAGTAGTCGTATACACATGTGCAAGTCAAACTGTAAATAAGGCTGAATGCTGAAGAATTGATGCTTTTGAATTGTGGTGCTGGAAAAGACTCTTGAGAGTCTGGCCTCCCTGGAACTGCAGGGAGATCCAACTGGTCAATCCTAAAGGAAATCAACCCTGAATATTCACTGAAAGGACTGATGCTGATGTTGAAGCTCCAGTATTTTGGCAGCCTGATGCGAAGAGCCAACTCATTAGAAAAGACCCTGATGCTGGGAAATATTGAATGCAAAAGAAGAAGGAGGTGGTAGAGGATGATATGGTTAGATAGCATCACTGACTCAATGGATATGAATTTGAGCAAACTCTGGGAGATAGTGGAGACAGAGGAGCCTGACATGCTGCAATCCAAGAAGTCGCGAAGAGTTGGTGAACAACAGCAAAAGAAAATACTATAAGCACAAATGCAAAAACTAGGCCTACCATATAATGTTCTTTAAGCATTTGTTAAATAAATACTAGCCTTTCAATGAGTTAAACTTTACTGGTGGGTTGTTTTGTGGTAAATACATGGATCCTGAACTTTTTTTTTTTTTTTATGTTTTAAAGTACTCTTGAGGAAACTTTATTCTGAAGACATTAAAGCTCTCTAGAACATGGAAGAATCAGCATGAAAATTAGGAGAGTAAACATGGTTTATTTTTGCAATTAAAGAAAAGTAAAAACAACAACAAAAAAGAGAGAAAAATAGAAAAGTGAACACTTCCAGGACAAAAAGCAAATTCTTTTCTTTTAAGCTTACAATTTGATCATTGATAGTAAACTATTTTGATGAATTGGCATGGTGACTTCAAATGTACTTATAAGTGATACTTATAAGTTAACCAGGCTTCCCTGGTGTCTCAGATGGTAAAGCGTCTGCCTGCAATGCGGGAGACCCAGGTTTGATCCCTGAGTTGGGAAGATCCCCTGGAGAAGGAAATGGCAACCCACTCTATTACTCTTGACTGGAAAATTCCATGGACAGAGGAGCCTGGGAGGCTACAGTCCAAGGGGTCACAAAGAGTTGGACATGACTGAGTAACTTCATTTTCTTTTCTTTTTATGAGTTAACCATACTCTAGGTATCCTTAGTAATTTGAATGTCTTAATCCTTCATGGAAAAGAAAGATGCCTCTCCTAATAAATCTTTGGCCTTTTTTGTGAACATTATTAGAATTTATTGCTTTTTTAGTGCTTTAAATTGATTTTATAAATTAAAAGTCCAAACAAAGAAGTTTAATAATTAAATCAAACAGTGTTGATGTATAAAACTGGAGAGAAAAGTCAACTTAAAATATCAATGTTTAGGTTTTGCATCTCAGTTTATTATGAGTTTGAAAGAAACATTTTGTAATAATGGAGAATCGTTTCATATGATAACACATTCTTTGAGGTGTAATAAAAGGTTACATGGTGAAATCAGACTATTCAGTCTTAAACCTAGAAATGATTTCTATTCTGTCCCAAGTTATACTGATTTTGAACTTTGGAGTCCAGTAGGTTTAATCATTTTTGGTGTTCATATATTTTAACTACCTAGAAATAAATGAGATTAGTGCTTACAACAAAAACTTAGAGTAAGTAACTCTTATGATGCTTATGCATTTTCATTCATCTTTAAACCCTATTTTTATAATCTCATAATCAATGATCAGTTTCTCATGTCTGAATCATTCTTTTCATAGTAACTGATGTTTGCTGATAACTTACCTCCTCTGGATGTAGTTCTAGCAGTTATACGTGTGACCTTCTCAGAATGCCCCAGTGGGTGACCCCAATCTTGGGGAAAAGGCTTTATCTATCCAGAAAGAAATAGGGCCTTTAATTTTTCAGTCAGCCTTCCTCTGACATTCCTAGTAACAGAAGCCTATGATGGAATTGTCTGCAATACATTTACAACAACAATTCTTTTCACAGAAGAGCAAAATTAGCACATAAATTTGTAAGTTAGTGCCTCAAATAATTATTTGCATCTTTGGTTGGAAGCAATAGTGAAAAATGTATAGATTTTTTTTTCAATTAATGGCAGCTGGAAACCTACTTGAATATGCAGAACCTTGACACTAACTCATGCCTTTAAAATTACTATTAAATAATTACCTGCTTTTCCATAAAATTGCATTTTTAAAATTTAGAAGTTAACAAAATTTCATAGATTTGAGAGCTAGCTTTATAAGGACAATTAAATATTGTGAGTAATTAAAATTTGAGAATTCCTGTTTGTCTTCATTCTCTGCTCTCTCTAAGCCGTTTTTCCCATCATAGAGTTAAATCTGAATGATGAACCATTTATACTTGATGAGATTTGAAAAGTGTAGAAATCATCCTTGCCTCAAACTCAGGTTCGTACAACTTTGACAGTCGCTAAACGTGCCACTGTACCTCAGTCACTTAGATTAAAATCAAAAGCCCCTGGAAGTATGGAAATAGATGAATTTGAGGGAAATTTATGAAATTAGTATTATCCCTTTATCTATTTTAGAATAATCAACTAGTCTAGTCACAATGCCTTTTGAAAATGTGATTTTTGTAGGCAAGAGAAAGGAAGAAGGAGGAAGCCTTCAGAAAATGAGATTGAATTTAGAATCATTAAATTAGAAAAATAAGTTTTCCTGAAGGAATTTCAAGAAGCTGTACTGACATGAGGCCAATATCAGTATTTCACACATGTTCATCCACTCTGTTCTCAGGACTATATTTTAACATATGTTTTATTTTTACTGTCTATAAAAGTAAGAAAAGATCACCATAGGAAATTTGGAAAACACTAAACACTATATAGAGGAAAATGAAGTCGCCTGCTCTCGAAGACCCCAGATTTTAACTCCTATAGTAATTTTAAATGGTGTAATGTAAAAGCAGTTTTTCTCATTATAAGAAAAGTGTGCCTTCTTGTTTCGTAAAGTACAAAATAATTCAGTTCAGTTCAGTTCAGTTGCTCAGTCCTGTCTGACTCTTTGCGACCCCATGAATAGCAGCATGCCAGACCTCCCTGTCCATCACCAGCTCCCGGAGTTCACTCAAACTCACGTCCATAGAGTGGGTGATGCCATCCAGCCATCTCATCCTCTGTTGTCTCCTTCTCCTCCTGCCCCCAATCACTCCCAGCATCAGAGTCTTTTCCAATGAGTCAACTCTTTGCATGAGGTGGCCAAAGTACTGGAGCTTCAGCTTTAGCATCATTCCTTCCAAAGAACACCCAGGCTTATCTCCTTTAGAATGGACTGGTTGGATCTCCTTGCAGTCCGAGGGACTCTCAACAGTCTTCTCCAACACCACAGTTCAAAAGCATCAATTCTTTGGCACTCAGCTTTCTTCACAGTCCAACTCTCACATCCATACATGACCACTGGAAAAACCATAGCCTTGACTAGACAGACCTTTGTTGGCAAAGTAATGTCTCTGCTTTTGAATATGCTATCTAGGTTGGTCATAACTTTTCTTCCAAGAAGTAAGCGTCTTTTAATTTCATAGCTGCAGTCACCATCTGAAGTAATTTTGGAGCCCCCCAAAATAAAGTCTGACACTGTTTCCACAGTTTGCCCATCTATTTCCCATGAAGTGATGAGACCAGATACCATGATCTTGGTTTTCTGAATGTTGAGCTTTAAGCCAACTTTTCACTCTCCTCTTTCACTTTCATCAAGAGGCTTTTTAGTTCCTCTTCACTTTCTGCCATAAGGGTGGTGTCATCTGCATATCTGATGATATTGATATTTCTCCTGGTAATCTTGATTCCAGCTTGTGCTTCTTCCAGCCCAACGTTTCTCATGATTCACTTTGCATATAAGTTAAATAAGCAGGATGACAATATACAGCCTTGACGTACTCCTTTTCTTATTTGGAACCAGTCTGCTGTTCCATGTCCAGTTCTAACTGTTGCTTCCTGACCTGCATATAGGTTTCTCAAGAGGCAGGTCAGGTAGTCTGGTATTCCCATCTCTTTCAGAATTTTCCACAGTTAATTGTGATCCACACAGTCAAAGGCTTTGGCATAGTCAATAAAGCAGAAATAGATGTTTTTTCTGGAACTCTCTTGCTTTTTCCATGATCCAGCAGATGTTGGCAATTTGATCTCTGGTTCCTCTGCCTTTTCTAAAACCAGCTTGAACATCTGGAAGTTCATGGTTCATGTATTGCTGAAGCCTGGCTTGGAGAATTTTGAGCATTACTTTACTAGCGTGTGAGATGAGTGCAGTTGTGCTGTAGGTTGAGCATTCTTTGGCATTGCCTTTCTTTGGGTTTGAAATGAAAACTGACCTTTTCCAGTCCTGTTGCCGCTGTTGAGTTTTCCAAGTTTGCTGGCATATTGAGTGTAGTATTTTCACAGCACCATCTTTCAGGATTTGAAATAGCTCAACTGGAATTCCATCACTTCCACTAACTTTGTTTGTAGTGATGCTTTCTAAGGCCCACTTGACTTCACATTCCAGGATGTCTGGCTGTAAGTGAGTGATCACACCATCGTGATTATCTTGATCGTGAATATCTTTTTTGTACAGTTCTTCTGTGTATTCTTGTCAGCTCTTCTTAATATGTTCTGCTTCTGTTAGGTCCATACCATGTCGCTCCTTTATTGAGCCCATCTTTGCATGAAATGTTCCCTTGGTGTCTCTAATTTTCTTGAGATCTCTAGTCTTTCCCATTCTGTTGTTTTCCTCTGTTTCTTTGCATTGATCGCTGAAGAAGGCTTTCTTATCTCTCCTTGCTATTCTTTGGAAGTCTGCATTCAGATGCTTATATCTTTCCTTTTCTCCTTTGCTTTTCGCTTCTCTTCTTTTCACAGATATTTGTAAGGCCTCCTCAGACAGCCATTTTGCTTTTCTGCATTTCTTTTCCATGGGCATGGTCTTGATCCCTGTCTCCTGTACAGTGTCACGAACCTCTTTCCGTAGTTCATCAGGTACTATCTTTCAGATCTAGTGTCTTAAATCTATTTCTCACTTCCATTGTATAATCATAAGGGATTTGATTTAGGTCATACCTGAATGGTCTAGTGGTATTCCCTACTTTCTTCAATTTAACTCTGAATTTGGCAATAAGGAGTTCATGATCTGAGCCACAGTCAACTCCTGGTCTTATTTTTGTTGACTGTATAGAGCTTCTCCATCTTTGGCTGCAAAGAATATAATCAATCTGATTTCATTGTTGACCATCTGGTGATGTCCATGTGTAGAGTCTTCTCTTGTGTTGTTGGAAGAGGGTGTTTGCTATGACCAGTGCATTTTCTTGGCAAAACTATATTAGTCTTTGCCCTACTTCATTCTGTATTCCAAGGCCAAATTTGCCTGTTACTCCAGGTGTTTCTTGACTTCCTACTTTTGCATTCCAGTCTGCTATAATGAAAAGGACATCTTTTTTGGGTGTTAGTTCCAAAAGGTCTTGTAGGTCTTCATAGAACCGTTCATCTTCAGCTTCTTCAGCGTTACTGGTTGGGGCATAGACTTGGATTACCATGATACTGAATGGTTTGCCTTGGAAACGAACAGAGATCATTCTGTCGTTTTTGAGACTGCATCCAAGTACTGCATTTTGGACTCCTTTGTTGACTATGATGGCTACTCCATTTCTTCTGAGGGATTCCTGCCCACAATAGTAGATAAAATGGTCATCTGAGTTAAATTCACCCATTCCAGTCCATTTTAGTTCGCTGATTCCTAGAATGTCGACATTCACTCTTGCCATCTCCTGTTTGACCACTTCCAATTTGCCTTGATTCATGGACTGACATTCCAGGTTCCTATGCAATATTGCTGTTTGCAGCATTGGACGTTGCTTCTATCACCAGTCACATCCACAGCTGGGTATTGTTTTTGCTTTGGCTCCATCCCTTCATTCTTTCTGGAGTTATTTCTCCACTGATTTCCAGTAGCATATTGGGCACCTACTGACTTGGGGAGTTCCTCTTTCAGTATCCTATCATTTTGCCTTTTCATACTGTTCATGGGGTTCTCAAGGCAAGAATACTGAAGTGGTTTGCCATTCCCTTCTCCAGTGGACCACATTGTGTCAGACCTCTCCACCATGCCCTCCCGTCTTGGGTGGCCCCACAGGGCATGGCTTAGTTTCATTGAGTTAGACAAGGCTGTGGTCCTGGTGTGATTACATTAGGGCCATTGCGCGTGGCTGCGATGATGTGCAAAGCATGGCTGAGAGGAGCTACCCCACGTCCGAGGTCAGGGGCGGCAGCCTAAAGGAGTTATCTCACTTCTGAGGACAGGGGTGGCGTCTGAGAGTGCCAGGCTGCGACAGTGCAGGAGCAGCCAAGAGGAGCTACCCCTGCCCGAGGCCAGGGGCGGCGGCCGCCAGAAGCTGCCCTATGTCCAAGGAGTGGTGGCTGCAGGGGTGCCAGAGGGCCTAGAGGAGCTATTCCACGTTCAAGGTTGGGAGGGGCGCAGATGAGGAGATACCCCTAGTCCAAGGTAGGGAGCAGCGGTTGTGCTTTGCTGGAGCAGCTGTGAAGAGATACCCCATGTCCAATGTAAGAGAAACCCAAGTAAGATGGTAGGTGTTGCAAGAGGGCAGACACACTGAAACCATAATCACAGAAAACTAGTCAATCTACTCACACTAGGACCACAGCCTTGTCTAACTCCAAGGAGTAAGTGTCTTTTAATTTCATGGCTGCAGTCACCATCTGCAGTGATTTTGGAGCCCAAAATTTAAAGTCTGACACTGTTTCCACTGTTTCCCCATCTATTTCCCATGAAGTGATGGGACCAGATGCCATGATCTTCGTTTTCTGAATGTTGAGCTTTAAGCCAACTTTTCACTCTCCTCTTTCACTTTCATCAAGAGGCTTCTGAGTTCTTCTTCACTTCCTGCCACAAGGGTGGTGTCATCTGCATATCTGAGCTTATTGATATATCTCCCGGCAATCTTGATTCCAGCTTGTGCTTCTTCCAGCCCAACGTTTCTCATGATGTACTCTGCATAGAAGTTAAATAAGCAGGGTGACAATATACAGCCTTGACATACTCCTTTTCCTATTTGGAACCAGTCTGTTTTTCCATGTCCAGTTCTAACTGTTGCTTCCTGACCTGCATATAGATTTCTCAAGAGGCAGGTCAGGTGGTCTGGTATTCCCATCTCTTTCAGAATTTTCCACAGTTTCTTGTGATCCACACAGTCAAAGGCTTTGGCATAGTCAGTAAAGCAGAAATAGATATTTTTCTGGGACTGTCTTGCTTTTTTGATGACCCAGTGGATGTTGGCAATTTGATCTCTGGTTCCTCTGCCTTTTCTAAAACCAGCTTGAACATCTGGAAGTTCATGGTTCACATATTGCTGAAGCCTGATTGGAGAATTTTCACTTCTCCAGTGGACCACATTCTGTCAGACCTCTCCACCATGACCCGCCCGTCTTAGGTGGCCCCACATGGCCTGGCTATTTTTTCATTGAGTTAGACAAGGCTGTGGTCCTTGGTTTTAGACTGACTAGTTTTCTGTGATTATGGTTTCAGTGTGTCTGCCCTCTGATGTCTTCCTTGGGTTTCTCTTACCTTGGATGTGTGGTGTCTCTTCCCGGCTGCTCCAGCAAAGCTCAGCCACTGCTGCTTACCTTGGATGAGGGGTATCTCCTCACCGCTGCCCCTCCTGACCTTGATCATGGAGCAGCTTCTCTCGGCCCTTCTGCGCCCACACAGCCACCGCTCCTTGGACGTGGAGTTGCTCCTTTTTCAAAACAATTAGCATAATCAAATTATCTTACTGTAACACTTTTTGAAAAATTTTTCTACTCAATGTTACAAATGTGAAAAGGTATGAACAATTATGAACAGCTATTCCATAAAGATTGTGTGTTGTTTTCTTCTTATATCTCTAGCATGTTTAAAACTGTGTGCTCATTTCCTTATTAGCAAAGTGGTAAGGTAGAGACTTGTGTTGGCTAACAGTTATTATTCTCATTTTACTTTCTTTGATCTTGTAGTGTAGACTCCTGTCAGAATCTAGCATTAATTCACTGTTTGTATCAGAAATATTTAAATTTCTCTCTGCATGGTTAGAAATCTGTAAGGTATTTTATCTGAGATTTTAAATAAATATCATTTCAATATATAGACTTATTTCATTTCCATTGCCTTTTTTTTTCTTTTTTCTTTATTTTAATTGGAGCCTAATTACTTTACAATATTGTGGTGGTTTTTGCCATACATTGACATGAATCAGCCATGGGTGTACATGTGTTCCCCATCCTGACCCTCCCTCCCTCCCTCCCCATCTCATCCCTCAGGGTCATCCCAGTGCACCAGCCCTGAGCACCCTGTCTCATGCATCAAACCTGGACTGGCGATATATTTCACATATGATAATATACATGTTTCAATGCTATTCTCTCAAATCATCCCACCCTCGCCTTTTCCCACAGAGTCCAAAAGTCTGTTCATTACATCTGTGTCTCTTTTGCTATCTTGGATATAGGGTCATCATTACCATTTTTCTAAATTCCATATATATGTGTTAATATTGGTGTTTCTGTTTCTGACTTATTTCGCTCTGTATAATAGGCTCCAATTTCATCCCCCTCATTAGAACTGATTCAGATGCTTTCATTTTAATAGCTGAGCAATATTTCATTGTGTAAATGACCACAGCTTTCTTATCCATTATTCTGCCAACGGACATCTGGGTTGCTTCCATGTCCTGGCTATTGTAAACAATGCTGCGATGAACATTGGGGTACATGTGTCTATTTCAATTCTGGTTTCCTCGGTGTGTATGCCCAGCAGTGGGATTGCTGAGTTGTATGGCAGTTCTATTTCCAGTTTTTTAAAGGGATCCACACACTGTTCTCCATACTGGCCATACTAGTTTGCATTCCTACCAACAGTGTAAGAAAGGAGGCAAGAATATACAATGGAGAAAAGACAGTCTCTTTAGCAAGTGGTGCTGGGAAAACTGGTCAACCACTTATAAAGAACGAAACTAGAACACTTTCTAACACCATACACAAAAATAAACTCAAAGTGGATTAAAGATCTAAATGTAAGACCAGAAACTATAAAACTCCCAGAGGAAAACATAAGCAAAACACTCTCTGATGTAAATCACAGCAGGATTCTCTATGACCCACCTCCCCGAGTAATGGAAATAAAAGCAAAAATAAACAAATGGGACCTAATGAAACCTAAAAGCCTTTGCACAATGAAGGAAACTATAAGCAAGGTGAAAAGACAGCCTTCAGAATGGGAGAAAATAATAGCAAATGAAACACTGACAAAGTTGGAAACCTGTCCATCACCAAGTCCTGGAGCTTACTCAAACTCATGTCCATTGATTCGGTGATGCCATCCAACCATCTCATCCTCTGTCATCCTGTTCTCCCACCTTCAATCTTTCCCAGCATCAGGGTCTTTCAAATGAGTCAGTTCTTTGCATCAGGTGGCCAAAGTTTTGGAGCTTCAGATTCAGGGTCAGTCCTTCCAATAAACATTAAGGACTGATTTCCTTTAGGATGGGCTGGTTGGATCCCCTATTTTAGTCCAAGCACTCTCAAGTCTTCTCCAACACCACAGGTCAAAGCATCAGTTCTTTGGCGCTCAGCTTTCCTTATATTCCAAGTGTCACATTCATACATGACTACTGGAAAAACCATAGCCTTGACTAGATGGACCTTTGTTGGAAAGTAATATCTCTGCTTTTTAATAAGCTGTGTAGGTTGGTCATAACTTTTCTTCCAAGGAGCAAGTGTCTTTTAATTTCATGGCTGCAGCCACCATCTGCAGAGATTTTGGAGCCCAAAAAACTAAAGTCAGCCACTGTTTCCCCATCTGTTTGCCATGAAGTGATGGGACCAGATGCCATGATCTTAGTTTTCTGATGTTGAGTTTGAAGCCAACCTTTTCACTCTCCTCTTTCGCTTTCATCAAGGAGCTCTTTAGTTCCTCTTTGCTTTCTGCAATGAGGGTACTTTCATCTGCATATCTGAGGTTATTGATATTTCTCCCAGCAATCTTGATTCCATATTGTCTTTCATCCAGTCCAGCATTTCTCATGATATGCTTTGCATGTAAGTTAAATAAGCAGGGTGACAATATACAGCCTTGACATACTCCTTTCCCGATTTGGAACTGGTCTGTTATTTCATATCCAGTTCTAACTGTTGCTTCTTGACCTGCATACAGATTTCTCAAAGGCAGGTCAGGTGGTCTGGTATTCCCATTTCTTGGTATTCCCTCCTAGAGATCTAGGTAAATGTTTGCATCTGGTCAGAAGTTTATTGCTCTAATTCTTGAGAGAGATCTCTAGAAGAAATTAAGACTTTTTTAAAACTTGGGAGAAGAGAGAACATTTCTTTCTTGCCCATAGGAGAATACTACCATTAAGCATATTTCTTGGAATATACAAGTTACTTTACTAAGTATTTGTTGAATAAGTGAATGTTATCTCAGAGGAATGAATCAGTAATTTTCATCCCTAGTCTGTTTCATCACTAGCAGTGTTTAAGGCAACAGTGAAAATTTAAAATATAATATAGTTTTATTCTCCCAGCTGTGATAAATTTATTTGTTTTGGACTCAAAGCTCATGCCAAGAATAAGTAGAGAAAATTAAGTTAAAAAATTAATTTGATGGTATTGGAGAGATGATGAGGAAACCTCAGCTCCTCATCTTTGACACATGCTGGGCAGAAATCTTTGACTCTTGAGTGCCACAAGAGTGCTTCGGATTCAGCTTTGCTTTTAGTGGTCATCTGTGTTATATCTTAGACTCCAGTGCTAAGCAGATTAATAATTCACCAGATACTTTTAGGGTAAAATTGAAGAACACTGGGATCATTTCTTACATCTCTTTTCTTTGAGATCACAGCTCTACACTATTTGGCTGACTTGCATGCTCCAGTTGTATTTTTGTCCTCTCTTTCACGAATGTGTGCTGTCATCTTTAGTATTTGCTTCTTTCTACATCATTGTCCCAGTCATGGTTCTTGAAATGAGTACTGAGATCAGTGATTATTGGTCATTCATTTATAATCAACTCAAATATCATTTCCACTGCTATCAGTTTTTATTTCTTTGCTGCACTTTGATTTCTATTGACAAATGACTTCCTTTGATTATCCATTTTTTATAAAATGTCACCTGGGTTTATTACTGGGAGAGAAGGAAGCAATGCACCTATACACTTAGACCTCTGTGCTTAAACTGAGTATCAGCCTGCATCTCCATGACAGGCTTTGAAAGAGGCAGTATGTGTGTCACTGGTCATGATTAGTATCTCTTATTTGTGTAGTGATTTGTGGAGATTGGGCTTCCCTTGTGGCTCAGCTGGCAGAGAATCCACCTGCAATGCGGGAGACCTGGGTTTGATTGCTGGGTTGGGAAGATTCCCTGGAGAAGGAAAAGGCTATCCACTCCAGTATTCTGTCCTGGGGAATTCCATAGACTGTATAGTCTTTGGGGTCACTAAGAGTCAGACATGACTGACAGACTTTTACTCACTCACTCACTCACTCACTTGTGAAGATGAACTGTGTTTAATTTGTGTACTTATTTTTCAATGAAAAGCTTTTATAAATGGAAGAATTATAAAGTGTAGGCAACACATTTTCCACTGTGTAGCTTAAAGAAAGAAAAGAAAAAGTACTAAGGTCAGTGGAAAGACAGACTAGAAAGTGATAATTAAAGATAATTTAATGATAATATTTTAGTTGAATTATCTCATTTGACTGAAATTTAAAAGAATAGTTAAATAATTATGACATTTGTGATTATTATTTCTAATAAAACAGTTTGCCGGGAGGATTCATACCATTCTGTGGTTTCATGTGCTGCTGTAGTTCTCACTCCTGTGGAACCCCCCATAGAGATGAAGAAAAGAGAAGAACTCAAATTGCGTGAACCTTCAAAACAGTAAGTTGTTCATTTGGTTTTTCAAGTTTTGTAAACTTTATTAGATAATTAGATAACTGATCAAAGTTAGATCCCTCAGAAATTGTGATTTATAATGAATATATTGATATTAGTATATTGAGAGAACAGAAATAAATTATGCATATTAAAAAAAATGATTTATCCTGTAATGCCTCAATGAATAACTTCTGTCTTCTGAGGTTCTGTGTTTGAACTATATACCATTCAGGTTTCACTTTGATACCTTTTCTCGGTGATGTGAGTAAGTAGACTGAAGGCTTTATTTTCTTAATACTATGATTATGTATGTACTGTTCTTGGAATCCTTATTTTATAGTTGTAAGCTTCAATGGTGCAAAATATGAACATTTTCATATATACATTTCTTGGGCTTAAACAGGTTTGTGCTTTATAAGTAATTTAAGTTACTTTTAACTTTACACTGGTTAAAGTTTGCATATTTTTCCATTTAAACAGATCAAGTGTCACTTAAATTTAAATTTGATCTTTTATTGAATAAATAATACTTTTTCTTATAATGGCCGAAAGAATTAAATTCATAGTAGTAAATATAAGATACATGAAGTTGAAGTATCTAACAAACTAGGTTTATTTCTAGTTATGTATTAAGTAAATTAAAAGGGACAACCAACTTGTGAAAGTGTTGCCATGCTTGCTTTAAAGTCTTAGCTTGGAGACTAGGGGATGTATGGTGTTGCCAAGGCTTCCTGGCAACAGAAGGAGTTACCCTGAAGTACCTAGTGTTTTCTTCTATTCAGTTCAGTTCAGTCACTCAGTTGTGTCCAATTCTTTGCGACCCCATGAACTGCAGCATGCCAGGCCTCCCTATCCATCACAAACTGCTGGAGTCTACCCAAACCCATGTCCATTGAGTCGGTAATGCCATCCAATCATCTCATCCTCTGCTGTCCCCTTCTCCTCCTACCCTCAATCTTTCCCAGCATCAGGGTCTTCTCAGATGAGTCAGCTTTTTGCATCAGGTGGCCAAAGCATTGGAGTTTCAGCTTCAACATTAGTCCTTCCAGTGAAGACTCAGGACCTTTAGGTTGGACTGGTTGGATCTCCTTGCAGTCCAAGGGACTCTCAAGAGTCTTCTCCAACACCACAGTTCAAAAGCATCAGTTCTTCAGTGCTCAGCTTGTTTTATACTCCAACTCTCACATCCATACACGACTACTGGAAAAACAATAACCTTGACTGGATGGACCTTTGTTGGCAAAGTAATGTCTCTGCTTTTTAATATGCCGTTTAGGTTAGTCAAAACTTTCCTCCCAAGGAGTAACCGTCTTTTAATTTCATGGCTACAGTCACTATCTCCTGTGATTTTGGAGCCCAAAAAACTAAACTCAGCCACTGTTTCCACTGTTTCCCCATCTATTTGCCATGTAGTGATGGGACCGGATGCCATGATCTTAGTTTTCTGAATATTGAGCTTTAAGCCAACTTTTTAACTCTCCTTTTTCACTTTCATCTATTAGATTAACTTTATCATACTTGTTTGTTTCTTGATGTCTTTCTCCTGGATATGTTCCTGAAGACGAAGTTTCCTGGAATATGATAGTGTCTGATACTCTGTGAAATCAATTAGAAAATCTCTTAATGTTATATACAGTAATGTTGAATTCAAGTGGAGCAATGTTTATATTTGATGGCATGAAAATAGTGTTAATATTCTCATTGTAGAGGAAAGAAATATTAACCAATTCAGAAATAATGATTGTAATTCATTTTTAATACAATCTAAAAGTGAACTACTGTTAATATAGTGTAATTTTTAGGTTTGAAAAGCCTTTTTTTGTCTAATAGGAAGAAAGTTACATCTCACATATGCCAGTTGAATTATATTAGAAAACTCAAATGCATTTTTTGCAAGGTATGTGAGTTTATATATTTGTAAGTTGGATTTTAAATTCCTTAATTATCTTTTAGTGACTCTGTTTAAAACTGGTGAATCGTATTATTTGCTTACATAAAATATATTTTCCATTCTTAGTGACTTCATAAATATTCATTCGTCTTTATTCTTAGGTCTATATTGAAGTAGACAGTACTTGTTAACTGGTTATTTCTGTTACCCTACATTCACTCTGATACTCCTCTGTGTTCTCTGAATCTACTTTCTTTTTTAAACACTCTCCCTTAATAGGATTAGTCTTTTTTTTTTTTAAGTGTTGTTTTTGTTTTTCTGAATCAGAGAGATATTAGTTAAAAACTTTTCTACATATTAGGAGAAAATTTGAGACATTTTACTTTACACTCTTTGTCTTTTTTTTTCTTATCTGTTATGAGCATGATATCACCATCTTTACAGGGTCATTTTGAGTATTATGTGAAGTGATATTGTTAAAGGATCTGAAATCTAAAAATCCACGGAAGTTTGAGTTATGTTTCCCCTTTCATAGCTTCCAACTATCAACATTATTGATCTGATGATTTACAGATACATACTCTTCTCCTGAAGACTCTTCCTAATGCAATCTAATGTATCAAGTTCTTCATTTGGCTTGTCTAACTAGGTGTCCTACCAGAATCTTACACTAGGTTTGTTTGAACCAAATTAATGACTCCTCTATCCCCCTCAAACGCTTCCCAGGTGGTGCTAGTGGTAAAGAACCCACCTGCCAGGGCAGGAGATATAAGAGAGGAAGGTTCAATCCCTGGGTTGGGAAGATACCCTGGAGATTGAAATGGCAACCCACTCCAATATTCTTGTTTGGAAAAATCCCATGGACAGAGGAGCCTAACAGGCGGCAGTCCATAGGGTTGCAAAGAGCTGGATATGACTGAAGCGACTTAGCACTAGCCCCCTCAAGCTTTTTCCTTCTGATGTCTATATTTATGTAAAGCAATCATTTTTCTTATTTTCTTAAAAATTTCAATATGTTTTTCCCTCACACTCACATTCAATTAGTTATTGATTACTTCATTAATGTTTGTATTATATTTTTGTTACCATTTGAGCTGACCAGAAAGGCATATACTTCTCATATTTCAGATCCCTTCTAACATGTGTGTTCAGTGTGAGCTTAATGAAGCCATTCAAATAGTGGTTATCTATCAAATGGAGATTACGTATGACCTCCATACCTCACACTGCTGTTTTAAGAATTAAGTGATAGGTATGGCTGTGTGGCTGGAAGATCCCATGGAGAAAGCAATGGCTACCCACTCCAGTATTCTTGCCTGGAGAATTCCATGGACAGAGCAGCCTGGTGGGTGACAATCCATGAGGTCTTAAAGAGTCAAACACAACTGAGCAACTAATACTTTACTTTCTCATGACTGTATGACAGGAACACAGTATAATTCAGATGTAGTGATTAATTTAAAACTCTTAGTTACCAATGAGAGAAGCCTCAATGTAAATTGATTTCTGAAAATTCAAGGGTGGTGGTTGTAATTGGCTCATGTAATTGAAAGTATGGAGGTAGAAAATTCCTGAAGTATGGTTAAATCTGGTACTCAGACAATATCATGGAGAGTTATTTTCTCGATCTGCATCTCTTTTCTCTGCTTTCTGATCTGTAGTTTCTACTTTCAGAGAGGTTCCTCTAGTGATATTAGTGCCTTCAGGAGGTTCTGCAATGAAGTTTTATTTTTTCATCAAATCCAGAGGTAATAAATGGTTTCTCATTCCCTTTAATCCAAACAATGAGTGTCCTATATATGAGTGTCATTGGCTTTGACCAGCTTAGCTTATTTGACATGACTCTGTTGAAGCGATCACTATACCCAAGAATATTTGATGATTTGATTGACTAGAACCAGGTGACTTGACAAACCCTGGAGGAGAGTGTGGAGATAAGAGGAAAAAGCAGGTCTACTCTCAGAATATGGGTCATCTTGGCAGAAGAAGGCAGGTATGGATGCTGGGAAGTCAAAACAATGGATGCTCAAATAGGTAGTAATATTAGTAACATTAATTTTAAAACTCAGAATTATTTATTATTTTTAAACTATAGACTTCTAAATACATTAAAATACAATTCAATTCAGTTTAGTTGCATCCGATTCTTTGTGACCCCATGAATTGCAGCACACCAAGGCTCCCTGGCCATCACCAACTCCTGGAGTTCACTCAAACTCAGGTCCATTAAGTCACTGATGCCATCCAGCCATCTCATCCTCTGTCGTACCCTTTCCTCCTGCCCCTAATCCTTCCCAGCATCAGAGTCTTTTCCAATGAGTCAACTCTTCACATGAGGTGGCCAAAGTACTGGAGTTTCAGCTTTAGCATCATTCCTCCCGAAGAGCACTCAGGACAAATCTCCTTCAGAATGGACTGGTTTGATCTCCTTGCAGTCCAAGGGACGCTCAGGAGTCTTCTCCAACACCACAGTTCAAAAGCATCAAGTCTTTGGCACTCAGCTTTCTTCACAGTCCAACTCTCACATCCATACATGACCACTGGAGAAACCATAGCCTTGACTAGACGGACCTTTGTTGGCAAAATAATGTCTCTGCTTTTGAATATGCTATCTAGGTTAGTCATAACTTTTCTTCCAAGGAGTAAGCATCTTAATTTCATGGCTGCAGTCACCATCTGCAGTGATTTTGGAGCCCCCAAAAATAAAGTCTGCCACTGTTTCCACTGTTTCCCCATCTATTTCCCATGAAGTGATGGGACCAGATGCCATGATCTTAGTTTTCTGAATGCTCAGCTTTAAGCCAACTTTTTCACTCTCAAGAGGCTTTTGAGTTCCTCTTCACTTTCTGCCATAAGGGTGGTGTCATCTGCATATCTGAAGTTAGTGACATTTATCCCAGCAGTCTTGATTCCAGCTTGTGCTTCTTCCAGTCCAGCGTTTCTCATGATGTACTCTGCATAGAAGTTAAATAAGCGGGGTGACAGTATACAGCTTGACATACTCCTTTTCCTATTTGGAACCAGTCTGTTGTTCCATGTCCAGTTCTAACTGCTGCTTCCTGACCTGCATATAGGTTTCTCAAGAGGCAGGTCAGGTGGTCTGGTATTCCCAACTCTTTCAGAATTTTCCACAGTTTATTGTGCTGCACACTTTCAAAGGCTTTGGATTAGTCAATAAAAAAGAAATAGATGTTTTTCTGGAACTCTCTTGCTTTTTTGATGATCCAGCGGATGTTGGCAATTTGATCTCTGGTTCCTCTGCCTTTTCTAAAACCAGCTTGAACATCTGGAAGTTCATGGTTCACATATTGCTGAAGCTTGGCTTGGAGAATTTTTAGCATTACTTTACAAGTGTGTCAGATGAGTGCAATTGTGCGGTAGTTTGAACATTCTTTGGCATTGTCTTTCTTTGAGATTGGAATGAAAACTGACCTTTTCCAGTCCTGTGGCCACTGCTGAGTTTTTCAAATTTGCTGGCATATTGAGTGCAAAATTTTCACACATCATCTTCCAGGATTTGAAATAGCTCAACTGGAATGCCATTACTTCCACTAACTTTGTTCATAGTGATGGTTTCTAAGGCCCACTTGACTTCACATTCCAGGATGTCTGGCTCTAGGTGAGTGATCATATCATCTTGATTATCTTGGTTGTTAAAATTTTTTGTATAGTTCTTCTTTGTACTCTTGCCACCTCTTCTTAATATCTTCTGCTTCTGTTAGGTCCATACCATTTCTGTCCTTCATCAAGCCCATCTTTGCATGAAATGTTTCCTTGGTATCTCTAATTTTCTTGAAGAGATCTCTAGTCTTCCCCATTCTCTTGTTTTCATCTATTTCTTTGCATTGATCATTGAGGAAGGCTTTCTTATCTCTCCTTGCTATTCTTTGGAACTCTGCATTCAGATGCTCATATCTTTCCTTTTCTCCTTTGCTTTTGCTTCTCTTCTTCTCACAGCTATTTGTAAGACCTCCCCAGAAAGCCGTTTTGGTTTTTTGCATTTCTTTTCCATGGGGATGGTCTTGATCCCTGTTTCCTGTACAATGTCATGAACCTCAGTCCATAGTTCATCAGGCACTCTATCTATCAGATCTAGGCCCTTTAATCTGTTTCTCACTTCCACTGTATAATCATAAGGAATTTGAATTAGGTCATACCTGAATGGTCTAGTGGTGTTCCCTACTTTCTTCAATTTAACTCTGAATTTGGCAATAAGGAGCTCTTTGTCTTAGCAGTCAGCTCCCGATCTTGTTTTTGTTGACTGTATAGAGCTTCTCCATCTTTGGCTGCAAAGAATATAATCAGTCTGATTTCGGTGTTTGACCATCTGGTGATATCCATGTGTAGAGTCTTCCCTTGTGTTGTTGGAAGAGGGTGATTGCTATGACCAGTGCGTTCTCTTGGCAAAACTCTATTAGCCTTTGCCCTGCTTCATTCCATATTCCAAGGCCAAATTTGCCTATTACTCCATGTGTTTCTTGACTTCCTACTTTTGCATTCCAGTCCCCTATGATGAAAAGGGCATCTTTTTTAGGTGTTAGTTCTAAAAGGTCTTGTAGGTCTTCATAGAACCGTTCAACTTCAGCTTCTTCAATGTTACTGGTTGGGGCATAGACTTAGATGACTGTGATATTGAATGGTTTGCCTTGGAAACGAACAGAGATCATTCTGTCATTTTTGAGATTGTATGCAAGTACTGCATTTCGGACTCTTTTGTTGACCATGATGGCTACTCCATTTCTTCTGAGGGATTCCTGCCCACAGTAGTAGATATAATGGTCATCTGAGTTAAATTCACCCATTCCAGTCCATTTTAGTTCACTGATTCCTAGAATGTCGATGTTCCCTCTTGCCATCTCCTGTTTGACCACTTCCAATTTGCTTTGATTCATGGACCTAACATTCCAGGTTCCTATGGAATATTGCTCTTTACAGCATCCTACCTTGCTTCTATCACCAGTCACATCCACAGCTGGGTATTGTTTTTGCTTTGGCTCCATCCCTTCATTCTTTCTGGAGTTATCTCTCCACTGATCTCCAGTAGCATATTGGGCACCTACTGACCTGGGGAGTTCCTCTTTCAGTATCCTATCATTTTGCCTTTTCATACTGTTCATGGGGTTCTCATGGCAAGAATACTGAAGTGGTTTGCCATTCCCTTCTCCAGTGGAACACATTGTGTCAGACCTCTCCACCATGACCCGCCCATTTTGGGTGGCCCCACAGGACATGGCTTAGTTTCATTGGCTTAGTAACATTTAGCATGTTACTCAAATCTAAATATTTATCAAACCACAGATTGAGGAAAGAGCACCTCATGAAATGCACATTAAATTTGGAATCTGTGGAAAATGAAAGAATACAGTTTCCATGATTGGTAATGGATTACTTTTTTGTGCTTCTTTTTAGAAATTTTTGTTGAGATACACAGAATCTATTTATACATACCATGGCTCCATATCTGCAATGAAGGGATTTTATGGAAAATTGTACAGATAGAAGTATGGAGGTGAAAACAGGAGTGAGAATTTACTCGGTTATTTCTTTGTGCACTTCTGATTTTATTTTATTTTACAGGGAGAGTTCTAAACTTCTTAAGAGATGTAATCTAGTGTTTCATTTTTTAGCAATAAAGCATTCCTTAGCCAATTTGTCATTCAGCCTAAGTTTCAAGGCCTCCATGTAGCAGTTCATGTTGTTTACCTCAGGATGGTTTGTTGAAATGATTCTGAGAGATCATGGATGCTATTACTTAGTATATTTTTAAATAACAGGTAAAACTAACCTGTTTTATTCTTAGAGAATCCTTAACCATATAAATTTAAATTTTTATCAGCTCTTTTTATCTGGTTTTATAAGTTCATACTGTATATATGTTAAATTTGGAAAAGTTTAAGTACTCCCTAATGTCGCCTGGAGAATTCCATGGATGGAGGAGCCTCGTGGGCTGCAGTCCATGGGGTCGCAAAGAGTTGGACACGACTGAGTGACTTCACTTTAACAACATCTTCTAAAGTTGTTGAACAAACTCTAGTTGTACTGGAAACACACAAATGATTCTATTATCACCTGATTTCCAACTTTCCTATTCAAATTTCAGGGGAACATGTTCACTCATCCTTTCAAGTAGACATGTATTTATTAATTTAATCCATAAAAATAGATAGTTCTTGAGTATCTGTTTTGTTCTTGGTATTGTGCTCAGGGCTGGAGATTTTTTATTTGAAAACTTCTCATTAAACTTAGATATAATCAAGAAGACACACATTAGTTGATTAATTGAAACAGTGGGAGACTGTGGAAGTGACAATGGTTGTAATATAGAGATATATCATGGTACAAGACTTTATACTAAGAGGCTTTAACATGGTCAAAAGGTCAGGGAAAAATTCACTGAGGAAGTGACACCTGAGCTAAGATATGGAGGATATTAGTTAAGTAAGTGAAAAAGCAAAGGTGGAACTTACCATCAGGATAAGGGCTTGTTCAAATATCCTGTGATGGCTAGGATCAGGGAGAAATTTAATAAAGCTGGTGGGAGTAAAGGGGAGGAAAATAAAAAACAAACCCATGCTTCTAAGTAAGGCCAAAGTGACACAATTAGATTTATCTTTTGAAAACTTTGTTCTGGTTTCTTATTAGGAACAAATTGGATGTGGTGGGGCATTGTTGGTCCTCCAAGGTAGCTTTAGTGGTAAAGAACTCACCTGGGGGGATATAGTCCATAAGGTTCCAAAGAGTCGGACACAACTGAAGTGAGAGCATGCATGAGTGGGGGCATTGGTATGATGGAGCTGGCTTGGGAGAGCTAAACTGTCACCATAGCTTCCCAACTCCAGGTTCAGTGATCTCATACTGGAAGTTTTCTCTCAGCCTCGATGGGTATATTTCCCACAATAATTGGCAAATTCTATAAATCAAGGCTTTTCCCCCTCCCAGAGAACTCATAGTTAATATTTATCAGCTTACCTCTAAATGGGGGACAGGTTGAATGTCTACAGTGAGACCATTTAAGTGATTGCTGACAGTAGCTTGGACTAGGGTGCTGCCACTGGAGATGGTGAAATGTAAAAACTGAACTAAGTCAATATATTTTTCAGAACCAAGGCAAGTTATATGTAGTTATTAACTAGAAGTTAATACCAAGCCCTTACCAAGAATAAATGATTACTCATTGCAATCATGATAAGATAATGTATTATGATAATCCTAACATGTTATTTTGAATTAGTAGTAGTTTATTCAAGGGGGAGTTTTTATATTCTTTTAATTTATATTGGATGTTATCAATGGAATTAATGTGGGAAACACATATAAATGTATTCTTGAATTGTTACCACTGATTCTCACTGAAAATGCACATAAATGTATTACTGTGATAATCCTAACATGTTATTTTGAAATAGTAGTAGTTTATTCGAAGGAGAGTTGTGATAGTCTTTTAATTTATATTGGATATTATCAACAGAATTAAATGTGGGAAACACATATAAATGTATTCTTGAATTGTCATCACTGATTCTCACTGAAAAGGCACATAAATGTAAATAAATTTTGTAAGATGGTTAGACAGCATTACCAACTCAATGGACATGAATTTGAGCAAACTGAGAGATAGTGGAGGACAGAGGAGCCTGGCATGCTGCAGTCCTTGGGGGTCACAAAGAGTCAGACAAGAATTAGCTACTGAACAACAACAATAAAATTTTATGTAGGTTCTTATGTAAAGTCTTATGATTCTTTACTAATAATTTCCCTCCTATACTGATCTGTAGCCTTTATATAGTATCTACCAACAGGTGCCTTAAAACTTTCCCATTAAAAAAAAATAATCAGAAACTGAGGCATGTCATAATGGAATCACGTACTTTGTGTCTCTTTTGCAAGGCTTCTTTCACTCAGCAAGTTTTTGAGATTTATTCATACTGTTGCATGTGCCAAGGTCCAGACCATTTTACTAGTGAGCAGTTTCATCACATACATGTGTCAGAGTTTGGTTAGTAACTATCCTCTTTGACCTCACCTTACAGTCCTGTCCTCTTTGACCTCACCTTACAAACTCACTGAATCTTAGCACCACAGGGCTTCTGGGTGAAGGTCATCTGTATCCAGCTCTTTTCATGTGTTAGTAAAATAATGGTCAAAATTATCCAAAATCGGCTTCAACAGTATGCAAACCAAAAGCTTCCAGATGTTCAAGTTGGATTTAGAATAGGAAGAGAGACCAGAGATCAAATTTCCAGTATCCACTGGATCATTAAAAAAAAGCAAGAGAGTTCCAGAAGAAACAAGAAACATTTATTTCTGCTTCAATGACAACAGTAAAGCCTTTGACTATGTGGATTACAGCAAACTGTGGAAAATTTTTAAAGAGATGGGAATACCAGATCACCTAACCTGCCTCCTTAGAAACCTGTATACAGGTCAAGAAGCAACAGTTAGAACTGGACATGGAACAACGGACTGGTTCCAAACTGGGAAAGGGGTATTTTAACCCTGCTTATTTAACTTAAATGCAGAGTATATCATACAAAATGCCAGGCCGCGTAAAACTCAAGCTGAAATCAATATTGGTGGGAGAAATATCAATAACCTCAGATATTCAGATGACACCACACTAATGCCAGAAAGCACAGAGGAACTAAAGAGCCTCTTGATAAAGGTGAAAGAGGAGAGTGAAAAATCTGGCTTAAAACTCAACATTCATAAAACTAAGATCATAACATCTGGTCCCATCACTTCATGGCAAATAGATGAGAAAATGATGGAAACAGTGATAGAATTTATTTTCTTGGGCTCCAAAATCAGTATAAATGGTGACTGCAGCCATGAAATTAAAAGGTACCTGTTCCTTGGAAGAAAAGCTATGACAAACCTAGCCAGCATATTAAAAAGCAGAGACATTACTTTGCCAACAAAGGTCTGTCTAGTCAAAGCTGTGGTTTTTCCAGTAGTCATGTATGGATGTGACAGTTGGACCATAAAGAATGTTGAGCACCAAAGAATTGATGCTTTTTGAATTGTCGTGTTAGAGAAGGCTCTTGAGGGTACCTTGGATTGCAAGGAGATCCAACCAGTCAATTCTAAAGGAAATCAGTCCTGAATAATCATTGGAAAGACTGATGTTGAAGCTGAAACTCCAATACTTTGGCCACCTGATGTGAAGAACTGACTCATTGGAAAAGACCCTGATGCTGGAAAAATTGAAGGCAGGATGAGAAGGAGACAACAGAGGATGAGATTGTTGGATGACATCACTGACTCAACAGATATGAGCTCCCAGAGATGGTGGTGGACAGGGAAACCTGGTGTGCTGCAGTCCATTAGGTCACAAATTGTCACACATGACTGAGAGACTGAACAACAACAACAATATCCGAATCTGCCCTTACAGGACTGATATTCAATGCTCGATATACTGCCCATGAAAATGTTACCCAACCCTTGTTCACATACCTCTAGTGACAGACAGCTCATCCTTTGGAGGACAGCTTATTGTGTCCTTGGCCATCCTTGCTGTTTAGGAAAGTCTTCTTCATTTATCGCCTAAGTCTACCTCCCAAGATCATCCCCACAGAGGTCCTAGTTCTTGTCCTGGGACCAGTCAAGGAGAGTTAGCTCCTTCTGATGGCCCATGAGCTATAGGGATAAAGGAGGCACAGCTACCACACAGTAGTGTGCTGGTAAATGCTTATCTTATAGTTCCCATTTAGTTATTTTTTGCTGTATAATATTCTATTATATAAATGTATCAGAACTTATTTATCCAATTTACTGTGAATGAATATGTACATGGCTTACAATGTTTGCTTCACAAACCTCCCTGCTATGAACATTCATGGGCTTCTGGTGTAAGGTTTCTCTGGAAAGGATGACAGAGTTGTAAGAGACATACATTTTCCCCTTCAACAGACAGTACTAAACCATTTTCCAGTGGTCCTCATTGTCTACACCTTTGTCCACTTTTAGCCTTGTAAAGTTTTATACTTTTGCCGATCTTATAGGTGTAAACTTGCATCTCATTGTGGTTTTGATTTACATTGACTTCTTTCTAGTGATACTGAATGTCTTTGTAAGTGTTTATTGGATATTTATGTTTCCTGTTCCATAAATTGCCTATCCATATCTTTTGTCCATTTCTTTACTAAGAAATTTGTGTTTCTTTTGTATTTACTTGGAGAAGTTCTGTATATATTTAGGTTTCCCAACTTGAGTAGCTGTGAGCATTGCAAATTTTTCTTCCAGTTGGTGGGATGTCTTTTAATAAATTGTGACTTTTAATGAACATAATTTCATTTAAAAAAACTGAGTCATAAGTATGGTAAGTATGAGGATACTCTTATGAATATTAAACAACCCTCTTCCCATGCAGATTTTCAAAAGAAACAATACCTATTTTGTGAGTTTGGTTAATTCAAAGATAGAGAGGGCTGTCAGAGGAGATGAGTGGAAAGACTTCTGTGGAGAGAACTGTGGCCTAAATTTGAGTCTCCACCACAGCTTTTGGAGGAGGATTGGAGTTGGGAGAAGTAACTTTCTAGTTACTTCACTTTCTCAAGGCTAGTGAAAAATCTTCAAGAGAATCACTCAGACAGAGTTTCAAGCTGTTTCCTGCAGTTAGAAACACTAATGTCAAATGCTGGATTTATGCCTCAGAAAACTGAAGCGGAGGAAAACTTGCCGAGGAAACCTAGAGAGTGAAGTTGGTCTGGCCAGCTGCAAAAGCAGGAGCATCTTGAACTCTCAGAGCTGATCAGGGAGAGGGTAGTTCTTGTAAACTATCTGGAGGGACAAGAAGACCCAGGAGATAGAAGCAGAAGATACTTATCCACTGTCAGTAAGGAAACTGCAAGAGAGTGAGCCAGGAAGAGTCCCCAGAAGAGACCACTCCTGTGCCCATTTCTAGGCCTGAGAGCCAAGTGCATTCTGCCTAAAACTCTTCCACCAATTGTTCTGGCTCACCCGTCCACCTGTCAACCTGGTGATAGGAGTATGTTTACTGCTGGGTGCTTGTAAGAGGATCCTTCTCTGTTTCACATTCTTGGAAAATGTGGTCTTTCATCTATTCACATTCTTGGAAGATGTGGTCTCATCAGTTACTGGTTTATTCAATTAAAAAAAAAGATTCAAGATAGTTGATTGTTTTCAAACTTCATGTTTTACTTAAGAACCAGTGGATTTTAATATATAATAGATAAAAATCCCTGGAGAAACTGCTTACCTATATTCATTGTTGTTATTTTTACTTTCTGCTCCTTAGTGAATCATAATATCCAGTCTCTTGTGCAGACTAGTCAAAAAATCCTATTGTAACATTTTGCATCTAATCTGACAATCATTCTTTGTACAATGAACATGCAGATGCTGTTTTTCAGATGAGTTGGGACAGCCTGGTAAAATGACTGAAGTGTTTCAGTTCATCAGTGCAGTGTAGTACCTACCATTGTAGTCTTTATAGTGTGATATAAATACCATTTATCAGATCACTAAGAGACTACAGTTGCATCACAATTGTAGTGAAAGTAGCTCTCATGCACAGATAAAAAGGATGGTGCTAACTTTTAACTGCCCCTGCTAACATCATCCCATGGAAAAATTCTGTTTCCCAATAAATGAAAGATTTCAATTAAATTTATTATGTATATAATAACATAATTATTTAATAATACCATAAAGATTATATTAAGTGATATTAATTTCCTAATTTTTGCCTCTCAAGGGAGATAGATTAGTAGAAAAAAATCAAAAGCTTTGAAATACAACATCTCTACTTAATAGCAGAACCACGTAGGAAACATTATTAACTTTATTGGAATCATGTATCTCATTAACAAAATAAGGACAATAGCATTTGCTTTGTAAGATTTTAAGTATCCTTTTAAGCATTCAATATTTAAGTGTAAAACAGATTAATTCTGGATACAAACAAGTAAAACATTTGATTTGATATTTCTTGTGGGAATAAATTGGTCATGAAGATAGAGAGGAGATGTATAACAAAAAGTAGTATTTTATGGAATTTATGACTTTATATATTTCCTCAACATTACCTATTCATAATATGTTATTGTCTGCTTAATTCCTAAAGGAGAATTATCTTTCTGTCTACTAGATTTGAGTTTCTTTCATAACAAAATCTTTTTTAATCTTCTGTAATACTTAGGATGAAAATAAATAGTAGGTACTCAGAGATACTGGAGAATTGATTAATTTTATTTATTTTTGAAGTAAAGTAAATTATTTTTAATTTAGAAAGTAGGTCCACTATTATAGTTGTCTGACACTGTCAAATTGAAAATAGTTAGATTTGATTAATGCATAGCCACTGTTAATCTTTCAGTATTAGCATAGTAAATATTTGAATAATTAATATTTGAAGATGCCATATGGAATTCGAACAGTAATTTTATCAATGATTGAAAAGAAAGAACTCTACAGTAGGAGTTTAAAAACCTAACTCACAGGTCTGGGATAAGGCAAGACTGTATTTCTAAGCCATAGTTCTCTGTAAAGCAAACATTGGTAGCACAAACTTCAAGGAGACATTTTAAGGAGTGAAAGTCTAGGGTAGTATCTTGTAAAATGGGAAGCAGCCTACTTTGCTATTTACAGGAATCTAGAATAAATATTCACAAATATTTTCAAATCTTTGAATTAAAGGATCCCCACAGTTGTTGGTAAAATCAAGGTTCTTGGAGACTAATTCACTCCCATGCACTCCTATAATGTATAAACACCTCTATTTTGGTGCTTACTAGACAGATATTCTGTGCTCTCACCAGACACTGAAGACAGGTGTTTTTTGAGGACAGGTAATTTTTATCAATATTTTTGTTTGTTTTTTAATCCCCTGGGCTTAGCACAAAATTTTATACATTATAGGCACTGGAATATTATTTGTTGAATTTATAAATACATTTAAAAAACAATATTGTTGTGTATTCAATAGCAGAGAGAATGTTAAACTACCATACAGTTCTGCTCATTTCACATGCTAGCAATGTAATGCTCAAAATCCTTCAAGCTAGTCTTCAGCAGTATGTGACTGAGAACTTCCATATGTACAAGCAGAGTTTAGAAAAGGCAGAAGAATAGAGGTCAAATTGCCAACATTCGTTGGATCATACAGAAATGAAGGAAATTCCAGGAAAACATCTACTTCTGCTTCATTTACAATGCTAAAACCTTTGACTGTGTGGATCACAACGAACTGTGGAAAATTCTTAAAGAGATGGAATTACCAGACCACCTTACCTGTTTCCTGAGAAACCTCTGTGCAGGTCAAGAAGCAACAGAACTCTACTAGAAACAACAGACTGGTTCAAAATTGGGGAAGAAGTATGTCAAGTCTATATATTCTCACTCTGCTTATGTAACTTCTATGCAGAGTACATTATGCAAAATGTTGGGCTGGATGAATCACAAGCCAGAATCAAGATTGCTGGGCAAAATATCAACAGGCTCAGATATTGAGATGATACAACTCTAAAAACACTCTGATGGTAGAAAATGAAGAGAAACTTGAAAGAAGAGAGGGAAAAAGCTGGCTTAAAATTCAACATTCAAAAAACTAAGATCATGGCATCTGGTCCCATCACTTCGTGGCAAATAGATGGGGAAGCAGTGACAGATTTTCTTTTCTTGGGCTCCAAAATCACTGTGGAAGGTGATTGCATCCATGAAATTAAAACACAATTTCTCCTTGGAAGAAAGCTGTGACATCGCTTTGCCAACAAAGGTCCATATATAGTCAAAGCTATGGTTTTTCTGGTAGTCATGTTTGGATGTGAGAATTGGACCATAAAGAAGGCCAGGCACCGAAGAATTGATGCATTCAAATTATGGTTCTGGAGAATACTTTTGAGAGTTTCTTGGATTGCAAGGAGATCCAGCCAGTCAATTCTAAAGGAAATTAACTTTGAATCTTCATTGGGAGGACTGATGCTGAAGCTGAAGCTCCAGTAGTTTGGCCATCTGATGTGAAGAGCCGACTCACTGGAAAAGACCTTGATGGTGGGAAAGATTGAAGGCAAAAGGAGAAGGGGATGACAGAGGAAGGGATGGTTGGATAGCATCATTGACTCAGTGGACATGAGTTTGGGCAAACTCTGGGAGAGAGTGAAGGTCAGGAAAGCCTCGTGCACAGCAGTCCATGAGGTTGCAAAGAGTCAGACATGACTTAGCAACTGAACAACAACAAACATATAGTTCATAATAAGTGTCAGGTACTATTTGAAACTTTACAGATATTAATTCATTGAATCCTCTCAGCAATGTTTTGTGTTAATACCCCCAGGTTTCATCTGAGGAAATCAAGTCACACATAGATTAAGTAATTTGTTTAAGATAACCCTTTTAAAAAAGAATATACTTTCTTTTCAGTTATTTTAATCACTAAATGTAGAACAAGACATTAGACAATCATCCTTTTTCATATTTAGTTATTTTTATAGATTTTTACAACATAAAAATATGGATGCCATTATAAACCAATAATGCAAAAGATGATTAGCATTTTCAAATCAACAGAATAAATAGAAGAACTTAAGTAACAAAATTCTTCACTGTTGATTATCAGAATCAATCAATGCCTCTTCATTTGTGCGTGTATTTCTCCTCAAATGAGCCAGGAAGAAAGCTATTTTTTGTAATGCTTCTGTCCTCTTATTGTCATTTATTTTATTAGCTATTTGTTAACACTATTTTGTTATTTTCTCTTTTTTATTTTTCTTTGCAATATAACTTTTATTAAGTTCGTATCAGTCAGGTTAAAGTTATATATTTTGTCAAGGAATTAAAGGGTATATATGAATTTAGAGAAATAGTAAAAGATGGGGGAAAAGGGTTATTTCCAACTAACATATTCATTTAAAGTGTCACATGCTTTCACAGATATAATACAGTGCCTCAAAATATTTCAAAGTATTGATGAAAGTACATAGACACTGCTTGGGGCTGGTGTGCGGGGATGACCCAGAGAGATGTTATGGGGAGGGATGTGGGAGGGGGGTTCATGTTTGGGAACGCATGTACACCCGTGGTGGATTCATGTCAATGCATGGCAAAACCAATACAGTATTGTAAAGTAAAATAAAGTAAAAATAAAAATTTAACAAAAAATAAATAAAACAAATAAAAGAATTTAGTTATTGAATGAGTTTTACAGAATTAAGCTTGGTATTTTCTCTATAATTTGAGAGCAAGCATTATGTCATAGTCATGATTCTATATGGATCTAAAAGGCATAATGAAAATCTAGAAGGATGATATGTACAAAAATAGATTATGGTATAAGAATGAATTTTAGGGCCTTCTCTGGCAATCTAGTGGTTAAGACACTGCGCTTACAATGCAAGAGGTTCAGGTTCAGTCCCTGATCTGGGAAGTAAAATTCTACATGCCTTCCAGCAAAAAAAAGGATTTTATAACAGTCAGTAGTCACAGCAGACTTCTTGTTTTGAAATTTTCATATGAATTTTTACATGAATGATGTAGGTAGATTTATGCCATAGAGGTAACAGAACCCAACGATCTTTAAACTCTCTTCCATTCTAGGGAATCTGTTCCAAACAAGATTATCTGCAGTTGTTAAGATTATTATTAAGTCAAAGTATTATGTATTTATTTGATTTTAAAATATTATATTTAGATTAAAATGATTAGGATATAACATCGCCTCATCAGTTACAAGATTCTGATTTTTATTTTTGTGAACAAAACTAAGGTATAAGGAAAGATTTTTAAAGGGTACTATGTTTTATATTAATTTTCTTTTTTGCATTTTCTATGTGTTTATTTCATGCCAGTTAAAATTTCATTCTAAGGCTGTTTTTTACCTACCTCCCCATTTTTATCGCCTCTTTAAAATTTAGGATTTGAAGTAAGTATTTTGTAACAGTACATAATCTCTTACTCTGATATTTTCAGTTGCTATTTTAATATTTCTGTGTGCTATGTAATTTCAAAAAATTTGACACAAGAAGCAGTATCAGTGAAATTACAATCATTTTCTGTTTTTAAACATTTTTGACATTTAAAGCCTATTTTGCTGTCTTTACACCAAGCTATAAACGTCAGTATCTTTTGAACTGAAACGTCACATTCCAGGTGAAAATTTATTTTCCCCCTCTTGGTAACATATTCTTTCAGGATATTCTTACTTTCTTGTCCCATCCTATCATAAGGCTGATTGACTAAATAATATCAAAGCCTAAATTAAATGTATAAATTCCAAAAGTCAATATTAGACTAAGGAGATTTACAGAATTGTATGTTTATACTTTTTTTCTACTAAGAGTATTACTTCTATTACATTATAAATAACTATGAAAATATTGTCATATTGACCATCCACTCAGAACTGGATTATACAATAAAGCTAAAGATGTAATCTCTCATTTTTCTATTTTCTATTTTGAAATTCATGCATTTCAAGAGCAAATGCTGTTTTGCTTAAACAAAACTGAAAATTATTGCACTATATCAAACTTACGTACATGCTTTATCATTTAATTGGAATAAGAGACAAATTAGAAAGCATTTTTAAAATGAATGAAAGTTTACTTTCAGAAAATTGATAATGTCAAAATGTAATGGGAAGCAGGTAGCTCATATCAATTTTATGATTTAAATTGGATGTAATTTCTATATATTTCACATCATTAATTAGATGGCAATTTAAAGTTTTTGCTTGGTAAATGGCTACCATTTAAATTTAAAACTGATTATTTGAGTAAGTTTTATGGTTACAAGATTAATGTGCCATAAAGAAATATCATTTACTTATCTTAGAAAGAAAAAAAGTAACAAGGGATGGCTTGTTAAATCTACTGTAATATTATCCCAATTATTGGTCAAATTTTCTCTCATACCTATAGTTGACCTGGAGGGAAAAATAAATTATTAGAAGCTTAAATTATTAGAACTGGAAATGATTTATTTCACCTACCACCATGATGAGATTGGGAATATTATAATGGAATATTGCAACATTTTTTGTAGTATTTATCTTAACAACTCTGACAGAGCTTTAGATGTTCTTTGATAACCCAGAGGCCCTGGAAAGTAATCTGGAACTGCTTCAATGCCCCTTACAGAGTGAACTTAGAGCAAAACAGAGGTTAAAAAGCAAACTAAGTACATTGCTCAATGTTTAGAACACACTGCTCTCTAGCCAGTCATCTTCAGAAATGTGGTTGAGTTGAAGGATTAATTAATAAAAGCTGCTCTGTGCTGTGCCAGTAAATATAAAGTTTGGTTCAGACTGATTCTCGATTCCATTAGTAAAACTGTGGATAATCTCCAATGCCAGCATAAATTACTGAAGTTTCAGTAGGGCAGATACTTATGTGTATTTCCTATTAATCGATACTCTTTTAGATTATAAATGACAGACCCTCAACTGGAAAAATATCTTAAGGGCAAAAACAAGACATTGCAGACTCACAGAAATTAAAACATAAATTTCTTCATGGAACTTATTTTATATTTTTCTGCTGTACATACTTTATGTATCTATGTTCATTTTGTGCCGTAGGAAGATTGCAGTTGTCAAAATAGCTATTGTATATACTATGTAAGCTTGATACTCGATTGGCACAAAAGAAACTCATTGTTTCAGTTTCAAGGTTCAGAGATTTTGCTGGCTTGTTAGATTCATAGATATTAAACATCAATCATTCCTCTTGCCCCAAAATAAAAATATCACCAAAAATCTCAAAAGTTTTTTTTCATATTAATATGATCCTGTGATTATATATATATGTGTGTGTGTGTATGTATGTATGCATATATAATGATGATATTTAAAGATCTATAAATACATGTTACAGATTAGTGTTTATACTTGTCATGTATGGCTCTGTTACCTTATTCAAAAAAATTTCAAAACCAACCAATGAGCTATGTTATGTTAAACTGAAAGCAGGAATTTTAAAAGCATGGGATTACTTCTAAGCCATGTAAATTGAAAGAATGATAAAAGTGAAAACTAATTATTCATGTGAAACCAGATAACCATGTTTATCTTAACTAGATCAAAAAAATATAAATAAGTTTAATATCATTTCACTGTCCTTTAAAGCTCATGGAAATCATGAGTAAAATTTAACTATATATATGCTGTTTAATATGCTACTTATGTACTCATCTATTATTTTCTTAAACAGAACAACTAACATTTTTGTCTTCAACTGTCCCACTTTGATTGTGCCCAGAAGGTCTCCTCAGTTAAAAAGAAAAAAGCCACCTTAAGTAGGTCATAGATGTTCTTTTCTCAGAATTACAATGTATAACAATCATTTTCTCTTTTTGTAAATAATATTTCCTCCCTTTACATACTTGGTTTTTTTTTTTTTAATTCGATGAATGTAGAGAGCCTTTCTCTTATTCACCATTGAATTTGAAAGCCTTAGCATAGCACCAGATTCATAGTAAGGGGTATAAACATATTTAGAATAATTGTTGAAACAATGAATATTAATTTAGTGTTATAAGGATTGTTGTAGAGCGATCAATATGGGTTAGTAGAAAGGTTTCTTGTAATGAGTCATATCTTAGCAGTCTTATGTGTTCATAAGAATTTTCCACATAGAAAAAAATTGGAGAAAATCAGGGCTTCAGAGAGAACATGTTCATTATCCTTGGTTAGATTACATAATCATTGTCCGACATTTATAAGTAAAGATAGTCATATATATCTAAAGGTATGATCTAAAAGTATGAATAGAAAAAGATACCTAAATGTGACTCTAGTAAATATGGAAACCAAAATTTTATGAGAAGGAGTGAAAAAAGATGCTAACTAGCTAAAAACTGAGACAAAGTGAAAACAATTTGTAATACATTATACTTTACAACATTTAGGAAAGGCTTCCCTGGTGGCTCAGCTAGTAAAGAATCTGCCTGCAATGCGGAAGACCTGGCTTTGATCCCTGGGTTGGGAAGATCCCCTGGGGAAGCGAACAGCTATTACCCCCTCCAGTATTCTGCAGTCCATTGGGTTGCAAAGAGCTGGACATAACTGAGGTATAATACTTTTGGGAAGGTATAATATTTTTATCAAAATAGAATAATAGCTCTTAAGATATGACATCCTTCACTTTAACTGTGTATAACTATATTAAGAGGGTCATTTTCACATGAACATAACAAGATTTCATTGGTTTTCCTAAAAACCTTTTAAAGTCATCAATTAATGTAAAAATCACCTTTTAATCTCCTTGTTTTATTGATGATAGAGATAGGAATGGGGAGAAAGTGGTAGAGGGAGGATTAATTTTATAAATAGTTCACTTGTGAATATTTTATTGTATGGCAAATTGTACTTCTCTGTACAGGATCATAAATATGGGGATTGGGTAATAAATACTAGGATAATGAGAATGCTTTGTACTTTATTGAGTTCTGGGATTAATAATTAATGATGTGGGTAGATAATTTTCTGAATCCATGATTAAGCTTTTGCTGATAACTAAGGCCATTCTTCAACTTTTATTTCTCTCAAAGAGGATACTCTCTTGATTCATATTTCAGAGTATTAGTCTGGGTCATTAACACCAGTGTATTGAGAGGAGATGAAGAGAAAATATTTCCATGTAGAGAAATGAAATATGATTTCAAGTGTTAAAAATTAATCTTATAAGTAAAATTTTAAATTTTAACTTCAAGTTAGAACTAGTACATTATTTTCAGATTTACACATTTTAAGACAGATTTAGGAAATACAAAAGATATTTTGTATTTTGTGGTGTAAAGTTCATTCTTGGGAGTAAACATTCTTAAAATACTGATTGAAATTTTACTAATCTTGAGCAAAGTGAGATTAGCAGTTTAGACTTAACTTTTAAATTCTTGTCCTGTCTTTTCAAAGTTTGGTGACCTTGAGCAAGCTAAATAATCTCTGTGAATCTCAGCAATTTATATATTTGGAAATTTATACTCAATTTCTAGAGTCAGTAGAAGACATTTTTAAAAGGCTGCAAAGTAGAGAGTACATAATTATGGTCAGTGAACAGTAGCTAGAATTTTTATTGAAGCTTATCATCTAATAGTTAGAATTCTGTTAATTCTAAAATTTCATTAAATTCCTATTCCTTAAAACTCATGGTCACAACTCTAGCATACTTTCAGAGCAGTTCTTGCTGTAGACAAGAAATGGGTCTCCTGGGTTATATAGTCATTGGTCAAAACAAAATTCTTTTCCAGCTCTTTGTATGGCTTTGTTGCTGCCTGTATCCCTTGCCTTGGTTTCCCACCCTGATTCTCCTCTTTGGACACCTGATGTCTATAATTTCTCTTCATTCCTATTTAGCATTCTTTTTAGATGTTCTCATAATTTCAAGTTCCTGGTCTTAATCTGGTTTCAATATTAATCTGTCTGTAAATTTATTTGTTAATAAAATATTTTGATTCTTCTCTATTACCACAATTCTGATGCAGTAGTTCCCTGAAAAAGGTGTATGTCTAAACATAAACGTGGTGTACCACCCCTCCTCCAATTTTAGATATTGGAGTCTTTATTAGGAAAGTCACTTAAATTTTTGAGCCCTTGTCATCTCTTATTCAAATGATTACTATCCAGTAACCTAGCCAAAGGTTGTTTTGATTAGGTAATAGTGCTTTAAAAATTGTAAGAAGCAATTTAAATGCTTACTATTGCTATAAATTTGACTTGGACTAGCATGACTACTGTTATTGGTTAGCTTGGTGCTGATCTCCCAAACTGGTTAGCTTATTAAGACTTGCTACATGTTCCTACTTATTTCAGAAATGGACTTTTATTCACCTACTAGTTAGTTACAGTTTAGCTGCATTGTAACCTACTTTACTTCATCCTTATGGGCAATTGAATGTCTAAAATAACAGATAGCAATGTGTTTCATGCCAGCAAATATATAAATCACTTCCCCAAATAAATAATAGAGTTCATTCAATTTGAGCTAAAGGGTTCCCACTAAATTTTATATGGGCGTTTAAAAAAGTAAACAGAAATAACACATAGTTATGATGCCTTAGTGGTGAAGTCTCCACAAATCAATGCAGAAGATGTGGGTTTGATTCCTGCGTTAGGAAGATCCTATGGCGAAGGACATGGCAACCTACTCTAGTATTCTTGCCTGGGAAATCCCATGAACAGGGGAGCCTGGCGGGCTACAGTTCATGGCTTCTCGAAAAGATTATGACATGGCTTAGCAAATAGTTCTTCCTTGCTTTCTGAAATCAGCTAAAGGGGTTTATCCTTGCTTTGCCTAAGGGTTGGATTCGTTCTTCTGGTTTGCTGCTGCTACTGCTAAGTCGCTTCAGTCGTGTCTGATTCTGTGCAAGCCCATAATGGCAGCCCACCAGGCGAGAATACTGGAGTGGGATTCTCCAGGCGAGAATACTGGAGTGGGTTGCCATTTCCTTCTCCAGTGCAGCAAAGTGAAAAGTGAAAGTGAATTCGCTCAGTTGTGTCCGACTCTTCGCTGTCCTATGGACTAGCCTATCAGGGTTTTCAATGTCCATGGGATTTCCCAGGCAAGAGTACTGGAGTGGGTTGCCATTGTTTACATGTCTTCTAATTCTGGAATCAACAGCTACTCAGCTCATGTTCTTGTCATGGTGGAATACTGGAGTACAGGAGGGTGATTGGAAACATGCAGTGTCTCTTAAAGAATACATCAAAAGCTAGCATTCTGACATGTCTGCCCACATTCCTCTGGTTACAGCTTGTCTCCTG
Source organism: Capricornis sumatraensis (assembly GCF_032405125.1). NCBI lineage: Eukaryota > Metazoa > Chordata > Mammalia > Artiodactyla > Bovidae > Capricornis > Capricornis sumatraensis. The sequence continues at coordinate 36,746,393 of NC_091075.1, read as the reverse complement.
GATAAGTTCAAACTCAGCTGAATAAGAAAATGTACTCTTATTAATAGGGACGTTATAGTAAGGAAGGAAAGGGAAGGAAAAGGCATAGTATTTGTTTTTCACAAATGGAACAGATACTATCTAACACATATACCTTCTATGAATTTTAATATACATGCTGTCATTGAGCATTAACCTATATTTGATTGTATTAGTAGTTTACAAAAGCCAGAATACAAATATTTATAATAATCTACTTATATTCACGATATTAACAGTTTTGATAAAGTTAAAGTTGTAAACATACACATAAGCCCTGATATATAACATAGATTTGAACTAAAAGTTATAAAGACTAGACTACTGCTTTCATTTTGAATAAATGACTTTGTATGATTATTCTATCAGCAGTAGTATTATATTAGTGTAGGCAAGTACAATAAATTTTTGATGATAAAAATTCCAACTCATGTCTATTCTATGACAAAAGATTATCTTTCCCATAAAACAATGACATTATGCCTCATATTCTTAATATCTCCATAGTTACTTCACAAAAAATTAAAGATGATTAAAAAGTCTTATATGTTTTAAATATTTAGAAGTTTTACAATTCGCATGTATAGCAGTATCACTTAAGTTGTTTAAACGGAGGCAGAGATCAAGACAAAGATTAGAATTAGGCATCATTATAATTTTTTCCCCTAAAATGTTATTTAAACATTTTTTTTACATTTTATATTTTCACATTTAACTCTAATGACAACTATTTAAATATCTACCTGCAAGTGTTGAGTCATTGATTATGTAATACCTATTTAAGCCCTTATTCAGTCAGTCAGTCAGTTCAGTTGCTCAGTCGTGTCCGACTCCCTGCGACTGCATGGAGCGTAGCACGCCATGCCTCCCTGTCCATCACCAACTCCCAGAGTTTACTCAAACTCATGTCCATTGAGTTGGAGATGCCATCCAGCCATTTCATCCTCTGTCGTCCCTTTCTCCTATGCTGCCAATCCCTCCCAGCATCAGAGTCTTTTCCAGTGAGTCAACTCCACGTGAGGTGGCCAAAGTATTGGAGTTTCAGCTTTATCATCAGTCCTTCCAATGAGCACCCAAGACTGATCTCCTTTAGAATGGACTGGTTGGATCTCCTTGCAGTCCAAGAGACTCTCAAGAGTCTTTTCCAATGCCACAGTTCAAAAGCATCCATTCTTCTGTGCTCAGCTTTCTTCACAGTCCAACTCTCACATCATACATGACCACTGGAAAAACCATAGCCTTGAATACATGGATCATTGTTGGCAAAGTAATGTCTCTGCTTTTCAATATGCTCTCTAGGTTGCTCATAACTTTCCTTCCAAGGAGCAAGCGTCTTTTAATTTCATGGCTGCAGTCACCATCTGCAGTGATTTTGGAGCCAAAAAAAATAGTCTGACACTGTTTCCACTGTTTGCCCATCTATTTCCCATGAAGTGATGGGACCAGATGCCATGATCTTCGTTTTCTGAATGTTGAGCTTTAAGCCAACTTTTTCACTCTCGACTTTCACTTTCATCAAGAGGCTTTTTAATTCCTCTTCACTTTCTGCCATAAGGCTGGTGTCATCTGCATATCCGAGGTTATTGATATTTCTCCCAGCAATCTTGATTCCAGCTTGTGCTTCTTCCAGCCCAGCATTTCTCATGATGTACTCTGCATATAAGTTAAATAAGCAGGATGACAATATACAGCCTTGACGTACCCCTTTTCCTATTTGGAACCAGTCTGTTGTTCCATGACCAGTTCTAACTGTTGCTTCTTGACCTGCATACAGGTTTCTCAAGAGGCAGGTCAGGTGGTCTGGTATTCCCATCTTTTTCAGAAATTCCCACAGTTTATTGTGATCCACACAGACAAAGGCTTTGGCATAGTCAATAAAGCAGACATTGATGTTTTTTTCTGGAACTCTCTTGCTTTTTCCATCATCCAGCAGATGTTGGCAATTTGATCTCTGGTTCCTCTGCCTTTTCTAAAACCAGCTTGAACGTCTGGAAGTTCATGGTTCATGTATTGCTGAAGCCTGGCTTGGAGAATTTTGAGCATTACTTTACTAGCGTGTTAGATGAGTGTAATTGTAATGGTTTTGAACTGTGGTGTTGGAGAAGACTCTTGAGAGTCCCTTGGACTGCAAGGAGATCCAACCTGTCCATTCTGAAGGAGATCAGCCCTCGGATTTCTTTGGAGGGAATGATGCTGAAGCTGAAACTCCAGTACTTTGGCCACCTCATGTGAAGAGTTGACTCATTGGAAAAGTCTGTGATGCTGGGAGGGATTGGGGGCAGGAGGAGAAGGGGACGACAGAGGATGAGATGGCTGGATGGCATCACTGACTCAATGGACGTGAGTCTGAGTGAACTCTGGGAGTTGGTGATGGGCAGGGAGGTCTTGTGCGCTGCGATTCATGGGGTCGCAAAGAGTCGGACATGTCTGAGCGACTTGAACTGAACTGAACTGCATTCATGTTCATATGCAAATTATTCGATAGTTTGCCGTTTGTTTTGTTCATCCATCTATTTACCTAAGCTTGTGTGATCTTGATAACCAGTGCTAACCATGCTAAGGTTGTTCTAGTTCTCTTTCTAACAAATTAATCAAAATGGTATCAGAATCCCAGCAGCAGAACAATTACTGTCAGATCTTAATGGTAAGAAACCCATTACTAAAATGGTGATTTTTCATATTCCATTATACCTTGATGTTTAATGTTACCTTTATGTTTAATGATGTTAATAACTTCAAGTTGGAATAAAGATTGCAGGGAGAAATATCAATAACCTCAGGTACACAGGTGGCACCACCCTTATGGCAGAAAGTGAAGAGGAACTTAAGAACCTCTTGATGAAAGTGAAAGAGGAGAGTAGAAAAGCTGGCTTAAAAGTCAGTATTCAGAAAACTAAGATCATGTCATCCGGTCCCATCCCTTCATGGCAAATAGATGGGGAAACAGTGGAAACAGTGACAGACTTTATTTTTTTGGGCTCCAAAATCACGGCAGATGGTGATTGCAGCCATGAAATTAAAAGACGCTTGCTCCTTGGAAGAAAAGCTGTGACCAACCCAGACAGCATATTAAAAAGCGGAGAAATTACTTTGCCGACAGATGTCCGTCTAGTCAAAGCTATGGTTTTTCCATTAGTCATGTATGGATGTGAGAGTTGAAGTATAAAGAAAGCTGAGCGCTGAAAAATTGATGCTCTTGAACTGTGGTGTTGGAGAATACTCTTGAGAATCCCTTGGACAGCAAGGAGATCCAACCAGTGAATCCTAAAGGAAATCAGTTTTGAGTATTCATTGGATGGACTGATGGTAAAGCTGAAACTACAATACTTTGGTCACCTGATGCTAAGAACTAACGTCTTGGAAAAGACCTTGCTCTTGGAGCAGATTGAAGGCAAGAGGAGAAGGGGATGACGGAGGATGAGATGGTTGGATGGCATCACAGACTTGATGGACATGAGTTTGAGCAAGCTCTGGGAGTTGGTGATGGACAGGTGATGGGGTCCAGCCCCGGTGGATCCAGGGTAATTCGAAGGTGGGGATGGAATCAGCATCCTAGGAAAAAACTTATTTAATTACAGATAGAGAGAGATTAGAAAATTAGTGGAGAAAAACAGGCTGAATAACTTGGTTTACGTGGAATACCAATCACCACCTACGTAGGCCGCAGGCGTCTTTCCGTTCTCCCGAAGGAGCAGAGGCACTGAGGCATCCCCGGTCTGATCTTAGAAGCCCAGGCAAAATTAGCAATCTTGGTGAGTACCCACGTACCAGATGGGAATTCAGCCAGAAAATAGTAGGAGAGAAAAAGAGGCTGAATAACTTGGTTTACATGGGATACCAATAAAACTCCAAGACAAGGAATTTGCACCGTCTACGTTGGGCCACCGGCGCCACTTGAATATCGGAAAGTGCCCCTCTTTGGGCTCCTTCTCGTGTGGAACTTAAAAGCCGGGGCAAGTAAGTAGACATGGTGGGCACCCACGCTCCAGATGGGAATTCAGCCAGAAGAACGGGGAGCAAGAAAGAAAAGACACGGGGGAATCAGTCTTTCCAGAAACTGATCTGATTTCTTTAGTTTTTTAGGTTTGCTTATATACCTTTTGTTATACATAGGGATGAATACAGAGTCATGCGGGGGTCAGCAGTCCTGACCTTTATCAAAATCAGGTGCTTCACATAAATGTATAAAAAAAGGTCTTAGGGGTTTTACATCAGCTTCTGGCCATGAGGCCTGCTGACATTTTATGACCCTTTCTTTCTGATAATCAAAAAACTTATTTTTTCCAAGGGTGTTTTTTCTTAAACCAGGCACCACCCTCCAAATAAAGTTACATTCCTATAGGGTGAGGGTGTAGTGGGTTACAACTAAGAAAGGAATTTATTTAACCTAAGGTTAACATGATTAATCTTAAAGGTTAATACTTATTTCTCCTATATGCTAGTTATATTCATTATAAGAGCAGGGAATATGGAGATTTAGCAGCAAACATCAGCCCAACAAATGAAAACCCTTCACCAATGTTCCCCTTAAGATCTATTTGGTCTTAAGATAGTGATAAAGTTACCGTTTTACATAGCAAGGACACAGTGATTTATAACAAAGTACAGTGATCTATAACAAAAGAGAAAACTCAAAAGTCTAGTATTGCTAACATCAAAAACTACTCTATTTCCTTTTCTATATTCCAAATACATTAATATATTCCCAGGTGCCTAAAGATATGGAGGCCTGGCGGCAATCATTGACTCAACAATGAGAAAAGCCGTATGCTAATTAAGATTTTCAAAATACTCCAAACTCTCTGTGCTGTTTATGGTTGAGAGGTAGTAAACAATCATGTGTGTAGTGGCAGGAGTATGGATAATCCTGTCACACAAACTAGTCTGCCAGCGGAGGGGTTTGACCTGAGACACCCTTGTCATACCCAGGGCAGGGAATTAGCAGCCATTATTGGCACAACAAATGAAAAACCCTTCACCAATATAATTCCTAACCAATCCACTATACCAATAATTTCTAACTTCCCAAAAGAATCTGCCTTTAGTAAGTCTAAAACATCTCGTGCCTCTCAGGATTGGGAGGCTGTAAACAATCACATGTGGCCAGACAAACCTGTACAGGCAGGCTAGATAACCTTCAGAGGAGTTCGTAAGTTGAAACACTCTTGTCACGCCCAGGAATTTTTATTGACTTGGAGCTGTAAGTTAACTCCTTCTCCGAGAGAGGTAATGGAGGTCAGCCCCCCGTAAAGTCTGAGGTATAGGTGAGAGGATAAAACAGTAAAGTAGGCAGACTCTGGTTTTGGGGGTAGATGCTCGGGAACAGGGGGTTTCCTGAGGCTCGATCCGCCTTTGTGTATGCCAAAGCCTCTTTCCTCATGCTGGCTCCCGGCAGACAGGGGAGCCTGGCATGCTCCAGTCCATGGGGTTTCAAAGAGTCAGACACGACTGAGCTCACCTGAACTGATACCTTGATATTTAGAAATGCACTCTCTGAAAATAATTTTTAGACTGTTTTGCTGTGATGGAGCCATCAATTGTACTTCCTTTGGGATTAATTCTAAAAGCAGCTAAGGACAGGTTTATTTCATGGAAAACCAGAAACATGGATTGGATAAAATTGTCATTTGTAAGAAACATTAGATTTAAAGCGACAGTGTCACAAAGTCAAGAAGAAAAGAATAAAACAACAACTGAAAGAAGAGGAATTTAAAAGTGGTGTATGTAACATTTCTTTCCTATTAATTTCTGTTTCTGTTCCCCTCAACATTTTGGCCATTTTCCAGCTTGTAAGAAAAAAATAAGTTCCTGGTATTTAAAGGCCACATTAATTCTCCCTCTCTTTTTTTCATACTTGAAAACGTTTCTATGAACTCATCATGCAGTGGAGATTAATTCAGAATTTCTGATTTCTACTATTATTTTGAAGCCCCAATAGCTGGTGTGTGTTTAATTGATCCTCATGTTCTGTAATGTGAATGTATGTGTGATTTGTATAATGAGAGAGAAAATAAAAGGTAAAGGAGTTCCTATATTTTCCATATCATTTGTTTTCAATAATGTTGCTGTCACTTTACCTGGATATGGTGTTAGAGCATGGAGAAATGTAGGTTTGAAATGAGAGGAATTAACCCACCAAAAAAGAAAGCAAACAAATAAATTAGTACATAAACCTTTTTTTATAAATTGTGAGGAAATATATTGGAGAGTATATATTATATGATTTGAAAAATCAGAGTAGTCATAGGAAATCAATTGTAGCCCTATGATGTTTCAGGGTTTTATGACTTTGTAAATAAAATATGTATAGTGACAATAATTGGGAAACAAAGGAAAATAATATTAAATTCTTCCTAAAGGCTAACAAAAATTAAAATCATGTCAGTAGTAGAATTTGGCAAATATGAAGAAAATATATTTCTAGCTTTATGATGATGATTTCACTACATGTACAAATATCAAATCATTATGTTATATACCTGAAACTAATATAGTGTTATATGTCAGTTATATCACAATTAAAAAATAGAGCCCATGAATGTATTATATAACTTTTTGGTTTCCACGTATTTTTTTCTCTTTTAATAGTGAAAGTAATTTTTCTTCGTAGTTTTGTTAGTCACACAGCCATGTCCAACTCTGCATCCTCACAGACTGTAGCTCACCAGGTTCCTTTGTCCATAGAATTTTCCAGACAAGAATATTGGAGTGGGTAGCCATCCTCTTCTCCAGGAGATCTTCCCAACCCAGGGTTCAAACCCAGGTCTCCTGTATTGCAGGGAAATTCTTTACCATCTGAACCACCAGAGAAAGCCTTATACAAAAAGAAATCAAAGGTTAAATATTGAGGAGGAGTTTACTCCTTTGTATCTTTTCTGACCTTCTTAAAGGTTCATTTTTAAATCATTTTATTCTTAATGATGATGATAAGTGCATTTGATATTCATAGGAATTCCACTTCGAAAAGATTTCATTATTATATAATGTTGGCTGAGCAGCTGGTTATTGCATACTTAAATTTCTGTTCTTTAACATAAAAATCCTGCTGCTACTGCTACTGCTGCTAAGTTGCTTCAGTCGTGCCCGTCTCTGTGCGACCCCTTAGACGGCAGCCAACCAGGCTCCCCTGTCCCTGGGATTCTCCAGTCTAGAATACTGGAGTGGGTTGCCATTTCCTTCTCCAGTGCATGAAAGTGAAAAGTGAAAGTGAAGTAGCTCAGTCGTGTCCAACTCTTCGCAACCCCATGGACTGCAGCCCACCAGGCTTCTCTGTCCATGGGATTTTCTAGGCCAGAGTACTGGAGTGGGGTGCCATTCTTTTCTCTGATCAAAATCCTAGATCCTGTTAATTAATGATATTAATATCTGTTGATGTAAAGTGAGACCAGGCTAATCCAGGGATCATAAATACTGTCAAATTTAGAGGGTTATTGTTTATCAGGTAAATTGTGTCCGTTGACTTAAGAATAGTTGCTTTTCATGTCTTCTCTCTTTTGTTTTTCTTTGGGCTGTTGATAACAACCAGTTGCCCTTTCGATATAGTTTAATACTTTCTGTGACAGTTGAGCAACTAATCTCTCTGCTCACAATGGGAAAACGTCAATGGGAAATACTGCTCTAAATATGAATTTAGAAGATACAGATGTTTCAGAAATATAAGATATATACCTACTTGACATATATTTTTGAGCTTTGGTGTGGGGAAGAAATACAATTAAGACTATCTTTTTCTAAATTTATCTTTGGCCCTTTTAAGCGATACATGTGTAGTCTACAGTAGTATTTTTAAGCTATATATTCATGCAAAGTAATACCTCTCTAATTTACCCAAGCTTAATTAAAAAAAAATTCTCAAGTTAAATAGCTGTATAGAAATAAACTTCATTAAAATTATCTGAATTATTTGATTCTCAGATGTATGTAATTATAGTCCTCATCATTTTTTATCCTTAATCCCTGCACTGCTGCTGCTACTGCTAAGTCACTTCAGTCGTGTCTGACTCTGTGTGACCCCATAGACGGCAGCCCACCAGGCTCCTCCATCTATGGGATTTTCCAGGCAAGAGTACTGGAGTAGGGTGCCATTGCCTTCTCCAAACCCTGTACAGTATTAGCTAATGAATTTTTTTTTAAAGTAAATAATTCTTATCCTAAAATCTTCTTTCTATAGTTTTTAAATTAAAATGTAATTGCCTCTAGCAAATAAAACCTACATTTGGCTTTCCAAGTTTAAAATTTTATTGCTTTATACAATTAATTGTCTTCCATTGTTCTGTGAATACAATACAATTTTAGTGTGAGGCCTAGCACATTTAGAATTACATAAAAAATTTTGTGCTGAAACATTGCAGAATATATATTTAAATGCCTGTTCAATATGAAATTAGTGTTGTGAAAGCAGCAGTGTTTATTCCCTTTTTCCTGTGTTATCCTGCAGCTTTGGATATAATGGGGAAAAAATAACTCATATTGTTTTTGAAAGTATATTTGTATTTCAAGATTTTCACAAATCTGTTTTCTCAATTCTTGATTTGATATATATTAAAATGATGCATTAATATAATTTCTCTGTTCACTATGAAAGGATTTTTTGGTCTTAAAGTCATATTTAAATAATATTAGTTCCTGTTAATGCAAATGTACTGCAGTTTATTTTGAAGGAAGCATCTCATAATTTGATACATTCTTGTGACAGCCATGGATCTCTGTGTGGATAACTAGAAAAAATGTGAAGATTATTTTTGAAAGTTTCTGATTTCATACTGACTTAAAACTGGTTTTTCTGTGTATAAAATTTTACATTATTATGGACCTGCTTATCTCATGATATATTTTTGAGTGCATTCTAGTTTCAACAAATATATAAGATGCATTCCAAAATTTTTGCAGTGTAGTATGTTCAATCTGACTTTCTTGGCGCATCTGTGGTAATGAATCCACCTGCCAGTTCAGGAGAAGCAGGTTTGATCCCTTAGTCGGGAAGATTCCCTGGAGAAGGAAATGGCAACCCACCCCAGTATTCTTGCTTGGGAAATTCCATGGATGGAGGGGCTGGCAGGCTACAGTCCATGAGATGGCAGAATCAGGTATGACTTAGCGACTAAACAACTTCTGTGCTGTGTGCTTAATTGCTCAGTCTGCAGTCATGGAATTAAAAGATGCTTTCTCCTTGGCAGAAAAGCTGTGACCAAGCTAGGCAGCATTTTAAAAAGCAGAGACATTACTTTGCCGACTAAAGTTCATCTAGTCAAAGCTATGGTTTTTCCAGTAGTCATGTATGGATGTGAGAATTGGACCATAAAGAAAGCTGAGCGCTGAAGAATCGATGCTTTTTATCTGTGGTGTTGGAGAAGACTCTTGAGAATCCCTTGGACTGCAAGGAGATCAAACCACTCTATCCTAAAGGAAATCAGTCCTGAATATTCATTGAAAGGACTAATGATAAAGCTGAAACTCCAATACTTCAGCTACCTGATGGGAAGAACTGACTCCTTGAAAAAGACCTTGATGCTGGTAAAGACTGAAGTCAGGAGGAGAGGAGGACGACAGAGAATGAGATGGTTGGGTGGCATCACCGACTCAGTGGACAGGAGTTTGAGCAAGATCTGGGATTTGGTGATGGACAGGGAAGCCTGGCATGCTGCAGTCCATGGGGTTACAAAGAGTCGGACACAATTGAGCAACTGAACTGAACTGTAGCCTGCCAGGCTGCTCTGTCCATCGAATTCTCCAGGCATGAATACTGGAATGGATTGCCATTCCCTTTTCCAGGGGAATCTTCTTAACCCAGGGATTGAACCCAGGTCTCCTGCATTGCTTGTGGATTCTTTACCATCTTAGTTACCAGGGAAGCCCAAACAACAACAGTGTTCAGTTTAAACTATACTGCTGCTGCTGCTAAGTCGCTTCCATTGTGTCCGACTCTGTGGGACCCCGTAGATGGCAGCCCACCAGGCTCCCGTCTGGGATTCTCCTGGAAAGAACACTGGAGTAGATTGCCATTTCCTTCTCCAATGCATGAAAATGAAAAGTGAAAGTGAAGTCCCTCGGTCATGTCCAGCTCTTCGCAACACCATGGACTGTAGCCTACCAGGCTCCTCCATCCATGGGATTTTCCAGGCAAGAGTGCTGGAGTGGGTTGCCATTTCCTTCTCTGTTAAACTACACAGCAGTCATCTAATATTGACTAAAATGGTAATTTAAAATGCTATGATGGCAACTGTTGTTTTCTGATTTCTTTTTTTTAAACTAGGCATAGTAATAGACATTTTAAAATCCATCCTATAATTCCACAAGGGTAGATGCTGTTGTCATGTCAGAGCACGATGAAGTGAAATGTAATTCCCACAAATTATTAAACTTCTTTGAGTCTCAGTTCTTTAAGATGGTGACAAAGAGGTTCGTGCAAATGCTAAACTCTCAAAAATTACTTGTTGAGAGACTCCAATTAGTGTACCTTAGCCTTTCTTAACCTTCTGGGTGGGATAGCTTTCCATCTCTGCCTCCACAGCATTTTGATCTTATCTCTATAATAGCTCTTAAACTTGTCATGTAGTTTCACTTCCATGTCTCTTTTAGTAACAGGGGGCTGTTTATCCAACTTTTACCCTCTGTTCCTTGCTCAGACCTATCACAAGCAGTTGCTTAGTAAATGTTTGATGAATTAGTGCCTGAGTACATAAAGCAAAATCCTAAACTTTCTAATCTGCTCTATGAGTCTATAGATATCTGTACTTAGAAAGAGATTATTCCTAAAAAGATAGTATCAGCTAAAGCAATCCAGTGATCTTCAGAACATGTCATTTATCAGACTGTTCTTTTCGTTAGTTGTTTTATGATTATAAGAAAGAAAGTTTAGAAAATATTTTTTCATGTCATAAATGAAATTCCAGTGAAAGAATGTAAGTAAAGTTAAAATTACTTTGTGTTTTTTGAGCTTTATTAAGTTCCCTTGTACTTGGCTTACATTTCATCCCACATGTTTGTTCATGTAAATTAAATATTTCTCTGTATTTAAATATGAACTTTGAAAAATAACAGTCATTGTAAAATTCCCTGTATATTTATATTCTGTATTTCACTCAAGTTGCCTCTTGTTTTGGACATTGGATATTTTTTTGTAGCTTGTTACCGATAACTTGATTCTAGTCTTAACAGGTAGATGGATTGGTTTGTTGATACTTTCTTTTTCCAATTCTTGTCTCTTGAATGAAATCTTCAAGTAATTATTTTGTGATTTTACTGCCTATATTTTATGCACAATTTTGACATTTAACGAGGAAAATTGAAGAATTAAATGAAGCATGAAGGAATGTGAACTTGTACATAGAAGTAAAATCTAAGCATGAAAGAACGCTTTGGTTTTGTTCTTTACACTGATTGCTGTTTGCTAAAATGGTGGTGATTATCTCTTGCCTGTATCCCAAAGCAATAAAAGCATAATGGCTCAGAAGAAAACTGGGGAAAAAAAATATTGTAAGTTGTACCATTATTCTTTACCTCATTTTGTCCCTTAAAAATGAAAATAAATAAATAAATAAAACATATAAATGGAAGAAAAGAGCAAATAGTCAAGAATGATAAAGAACTTTATATTGTCCAAACATTATTTGAAGAAAAATCTTCATCTATCAAATTAAAAACTGTGATTGTTAATCTCTGAGATTTTTAGTTTACTGAAATTGATACATATTTCTATTTCCCAAATATAGAAAAGGACAAAGATAAAAGACATATTTCTATGTATATCTATTACTATCTTTTGCTAGTGGAAGTAGGACTGTTCCCCCATCTGGACGCTTCTGTTTGGAGCCTCTCACTGTGAAAGCCAGAAACTAATGTAAATTAATTTATTAGTAATGTAATTTTTGATGATTAGTTGCGATTACCTTTGTCTCCACAGAAAATCTACTTTTATAATAAAATTTCCAGTTTCTGAAACAAACATTTGGCAATTCATGGAGAAAAAAGGTAGCAAATTTTACTTGACATAGATATAAGGTAACATTCTTCAGTGTGTGCTGTCCTGTGCTAAATTCGCTTCAGACATGTCCAACTCTGCGTGACTCTGTGAACTCTAGCCTTCCAGGCTCCTCTGTCCATAGGATTCTCTAGACAAGAATACTGGGGATACAATACAAGAATTCTCCAGACAAGAATCTTCCCTAGACAGGGATCAAATCCATGTCTCTTATGTCTCCAGCATTGGCATGTGGGTTCTTTACCACTAGTGCCACCTGGGAAGCCCAATATTCTTAGAATAAACATAAGAAGAACCCTGAAAATAGCGATGTAAATGTAATAGACAATATAATGTATGTAGATAGAAACAAATTAGGGATTATATAGTAATTAACATGTGAATTTGATTTAATTTTATATTGATGTCTAATAAAATTAATTGATTATTAAATTTTGGACTTGGTGGCTAGGAGAAGAATTTTTAGGATTTATGGAAAATTTGTTATAGTGGAAAACACTGAAATTGCTTCTCAAGAAAAAGCAGTTGTACTAGAAAATGGAAAGGACAAGCCATGAGTAGAATAATGTATCTGGGAATTAACTGAGAGCATCTCATAAAGGAGGAATACGATTTGATCTATCTGTCGAATCTATGTAGTATCTCTGCCTTATAGACCTGTACCTTATAAATGTTATTCAGTAATCTTGTTTATTAAATCAAAGCCATCTGAATTTTTTTTTAATTAGACCTCATACACTGTTTTATTTTTTTGATTCTGAATGAATCTCACTGTGGCATCTTGTTCATATTAGCTTCCTTCCCCTTAAATTTGGAATCATTTATATTGTTTTCTCTGCATAGAAAAGCTCTACACTTTCTCTGCAGTCATTCCTTGGACCTGCCCTCATTCAAGAAAGGAGCATATGGTAAACCTTTCCTTACATTCTTCTATTGAAAATTATCTATTTTAAAGCTTCAATATATTGGTGAAACATCTAGGGGATGTTGACTGGATATTATTGTCAATTTGTTTCACTAAAGTAATCGTGAAGTAATAGATTCACTAAAGTAATAGTTTCACTAAAGCTGTCAGGGAAGCCCCAAGAATATTGGAATGGGTTGCCATTTCCTTCTCCAGGGGAACTTCTGGAGCCAGGCTTCCTTGATAGATCAGTTGGTAAAGAATCACCTGCAATACCAGAGACCCCAGTTCCATTCCTGGGTCAGGAAGATCCCCTGGAGAATGGATAGGCTAACAATTCCAGTATTCTTGGGCTTCCCTTCTGGCTCAGCTGGTAAAGAATCCCCCTGCAATGCGGGAGACCTGGGCTCAATCCCTGGGTTGGGAAGATACCCTGAAGAAGGGAAAGGCTACCCACGCCAGTAGTCTGCCCTGGAGAATTTCATGAACTGTATAGTCCATGGGGTTGCAAAGAGTCAGACACTACTGAGTGACTTTCACTTTCAAAGTAATAGATGTAAAGGAGAAAATTTTGTACTTTTATTTGATAGCTAGCTGATTATAGTTATAAGTAATATTCTTAAATGTTTAAAATGGGCCTCCCCAGTGGCTAAGCAGTAAAACAATCTGCCTGCAATGCAGGAGCTGCAGAATATGCAGGTTCAATCCCTGGACTGGAACGATCCCCTAGAGAAGGGCATGGGAACCCACTCCAGTATTCTTGCCTGGAGAAGCCATGGAGAGAGGAGCCTGGTAGACTATAGTCCATAGGGTCGCAAAGAGTTGGGCAGGACTGAAGCGGCTTAACACGCACAAGTTTAAAACACAGACCTAATTTTACATAATTATCATTTATGCTCATTGACTATAGAAATAGCTTTATCTTTGCAATTGATTATCTTCTGTCAGATACTGTAAGTAATTTCTAAGTATATGTTTTCTTAAAATTTACTAAACAATTTTATTAAAATAATATAGCATATATTGAGTTAATGTGTTGCTTTTTAAGAAAGTTTGCATTTTAAACTATCTTGTTATATATGTGTTGTATATGCGTATGTGTATGGTGTATGTATATATACATATATGAGTATGTACGTGTGTGTGTGTGTGTGTGTGTATTCAGTAAATTGAAAGGATTAAGCCTCTGCTAGGAATCCCAGTGGTAGTAGTCGGAGAGTCAGACAGACTTCTGTGATGGCTCAGACAGTAAAGAATCTGCCTGCAATGTGGGTGACCTGGGTTCAATCCCTGGGTGGGGAAGATCCCCAGGAGAATGAAATGGCAACCCACTCCAGTATTCTTGCCTGGAAAAAGCTCATGGACAGAGGAGCTTGGTGGGCTACCATCCATGGGGTCACAAAGAGTCAGATATGACTGAGCAACTAATGCTTTCTAACACTTTGAGAGTTATACATTTTTTCAGTTGCATGTTTGCATATATGTATGTACATGGCTGTATCAGTACATACATGTGTTTGAAAGACATGTAATAATGATTCATTTTTGTCACAGCATGAAACAACTGATTATTTCCTCTAGTATCTAAACAAAGGCTAGTCTACTGCATAGTGTCCTGAGAGATTTAGATATATTAAAGTCAGAGATTGTTCTCTTAATTAATAATATTCCAGGAGAACGTAAGGCTTTACAACACCTAGGTGGAGGAATAGATATCAAATATAACTAGAATAATGCATAATTATATATCCTTACAAAGAACTGTCTGAAGTTTGCCAAGTCATTTACTGGTTATAAGTGAGACATGAGTGCTCTGATATTAGAACCAAGGATTTAATTATCGTTTTCCCTAACTGCAACTGTAATCTCTTTTAAAAATTAGTATAACTGTGTGTAACTTGATTAGCCTCAAGTCAAGTACCATCTTTAACCTGGAAAGGTAAACCTTTGATTAAGAACAATTTTAGAGATTAACCTTTTCATCTGTCTCTTCCTGGCTATTGATTTCTTTATGATTGTACAACATTATCACCATGATTACGTCCTGATTGTTTTTCTCATTTATTAGTTCCAGTTCTGTCCTAATTTATATCAAAATACTGGCTAGAGATTTGATGGAGTCAGTTATGGACCATTATTATGGGCACCAGGGTGGGCTAGCCTAACACTGATTATCACACTCAAATATTTAAAACATTTGCTTTTTAGAATTAAGTGTTAATGTAATGACTATTAATGTGATACTGAGTAGGGAAAGTTTTGTCTTAGCAATTTTATTGCCATCTCAAAAATGATAACTAAATTTTTATGGAGATTAAATCTGTATCTCAGTATCCTAGAGATTAAATCTGTATCTAAAGGCAATTAATGCTGCATCTGCAGTAATGTCAGATTTTCATGGCTTATTAATCTCACAGTATGCTAGAATCTAAACATTCCTCCTTTAGATATGCTTTTTCACATTGGAGCATAATATGTGATGTTGAAGGAGTTTTTAAAGGGCATATGCAGGGAAAAATAAACAAAAGGGAATAGATATACCCTAGAATACACAGTAATTTATTTCATTACCAATAATGTCATACATTTTACAACTTTGTACTTACTCTGTTCTCTTAGGTATTTATTGCTATTTAGCCTTCACTGAAATGATACTGAGATCAAAGAAAGCATTAACTGGTTTCTAAATAGTTAAAATATATCAAAGTATTTTGTACTATAGTTTACATTTTAAAATCAGTTTATTTATAGTTAAAAAAAAAAGCCAGTTCTTCCATTTCTCCCACTCCACATTCTACCTCTGACAACCACCAATCAATTTTCTGTATCTTCTTTTTTTCAGATTGCACATATAAGAGGGAGTGGTATTTGTCTCTTACTGTCTGACTTTGCTTCACTAACATAATGCCTTGGTGGTCCATGCATGTTTTCCCAAATGATGAGATTTCATTCTCTATATTGCTTAATGACATTTCATGGTATGTATGTGTATGTATACATGTACCACATTTTATATATGTGTGTATATATCGCATTTTGTTACTGATTCATCCCCTGATGGACAATTAGGTTATTTCTATATCTTGGCTATTTTGAATAATTCTGCAGTGAATATGGGAGTGCATATATCTTTTTAAATTAGTGTTTTTATTTTCTTTGGATAAATATTCCAAAGTAGAATTGCTGGATTATATGGTAGCTCCATTTTAATTTTTGAGGAATCTACATATTGTTTTCCATAGTGGCTGCACCAATTTACTTTTTACCAACAGTGCATGCGGGTTCCCTTTTTCTGCATCCTCACCAACATTTGTCAGTTCTTATCTTTTTGATAATAGACATTCTCACAGGTGTGAGGTGATACATCATTGTAGTTTTGCATTTCCCTGATGACTAATGATGTTAAGCTTCTTTTCATGTATTTCTTTGCCATCTGCAGGTCTTCTTTGACAAAAAAGTCTATTCAGATTTTCTGTCCATTCTTTAATCAATCGTTTGTTTCTTTTTGTTACTGAGTTGTATAGTATTATATGTTTGGGATATTAACCTCTTATCAGATATAAAATTTGCAAATACTTTCTTCCATTCAGTAGATTGCCTTTTCATTTTATTACTGGTTTCACTTGTTTTTCAGAAGGTTTTTAGTCTGATGTAATCTATTTATGTTTGCTTTTATTCCTTTGGTTGTCCTCAAAGAAATGAAGAAGGAACAACAAAGAGACTGGGGAGGAGTAGCCAATGAGAGAGAAGTAAAACCAGGACAGTGATATTCTAGAAGTGAAGCAGCTAAGTGTTTCTGGCACGACAGAGTATAGGACACCTCAGATATTGTAGATTCAGTTCCAGACCACAGTAATAAAGCAAATATTGCAATAGAGTGAACTACACGCAATTTGATTTTGATTTCCCAGTACATATAAATGTTATCTTTACACTATACTGCAGTCTATTGTATGCAGTTGTGTTATGCCTAAAAAAAAAATCAAGACACATACCTTAATTAAAGATGCTTTATTACCGATAAATGCTAGCCATCATTTACCAATGTAGGTAGCATTGCCACAAACATTTAATTTATAAAAATGCAATATCTGATGAGCACTATAAAGTAAAACACAATAAAATGAGGTCTGTCTGCAGTGAACTGTGTCAAATGTTGCTGAAAGGTGGAGTAAGATAAAGATGGAAGTCATTAGTAACTTTAACAAGAGCAATTTCAGTGATGTGGTGAAGATTGATGTGCTATTAGAATGAGCTCAGAGAGAATGGACCAAGAGGAATTGGAATTTGTGAGTGTAAGAAACTCTTTCAACCTGTTTCCTTATAAAGGAGAACAGAAAAATAGAATGGTAGATTTAGGGAGAATTGGAGTAAATGGATTTTTTTAAGCATGGGAGATTATAGCAGCCTTTTTGGATGCTGCTGCAGGTAATAAAATGAAAAGAGAAAAAGTGATGATATGGGAGAGAGAAAGAAAATAACTAGAGAATTCTTTGAATAGGATAATGGGAAAGGAATCTGTTCACTGATGGAGAGATGATCTAACATGAAAAAGCCCTCGGTTTATCCTTTGGACAAAGAGGAAAGCAAATAAATGGGAACATATGTTTATAGTGTAAATATTTGTGGAATATTTTTTGTTGTTTGCTTGTTTTATTTTCTCAGTGAAATGGGAAGCAAGATTATCATCTGAGAGTGAGGATGACCTAGAAAGTATTGAAGGTTTGAAAAGAAAGAAGAAATGAATGTAGTGATCTAGGTTAGGGTCTGCAAATTGAGAATATACAAATTTTCCATTGGGTATGTGGTCACAGATCATTTTTCAAAATTAACTTTAAGTATCCTTTAAAAGTCACCTGCCTGACAGAGAAGCTGCTATATAGGCACTCCCTTATCTCTTCTTTCATTGCCTACACTGCTTAACTCCCATACCTTCTGGATTCACTGTGGTGCATTGGCCCTGGGTGACTAAAAACAAAATTTTTAATATTCTCATTTGAGTGTTAAAAATGAATATCTCTAACATCTAAATAGCAATCCCTTTTGCAAATCAAATGGTTTCCAAGTTATTTATGTTTTTAATAAAAATTGAAGAAAGACCTAATCAGTTTAACAACTGTTAGGTGATTAGTCCAAGTGGCACAGTGGTAAAGAATCCACCTAATTATTTAGGGGACTCAAGAGACACAGGTTTGATCCCTGGATCAGGAAGATCCCTGGAGTAGGAAATGGCAACTTGCACCAGTATTCTTGCTTGGAAAATTCCATGGGTAGAGGAACCTGGCAGGCTATTGTCCATTGGATTGCAGAGTTGAACATGACTGAGCACTGAGATAATTAGTAATTGCATTTGTGATATATCATTATGTATTTTTTGGCATTCTTATTAGTTCAATAAGGGGATTGCCTGGTGGCTCAGCTGGTAAAGAATCTACTGCAATGCAGGAGACCCCAGTTTGATTCCTGGGTTAGGAATATCCCCTGGAGAAGGGATAGGCTACCCACTCTAGTATTCTTGGGCTTTCCTAATGACTCAGATGGTAAAGAATCTGCTTCCAATGTGGGAGACCTGGGTTCAGTCCCTGGGTTGGAGAGTTCCCTGGAGGAGGGCATGGCAACCCACTCCAGATATTCTTGCCTAGAGAATCCCCATGGACAGAGGAGCCTGGCGGGCTACAGTAGTCCATGGGGTCACAAAGAATCAGACACAACTGAGCAACTAAGCACAGCACAACACACATCAATAAACTAATAGACATTCCTATAACAAATCTCTTTCCATTCCCATCTACTTATTTATTCTTATATGTATACCAGAGATAGTGAGGAATAAAAATTATATTGAACTCAGCCTAATTTTAGTAATAATATCAATCCATTGATACACATACAAATCAGAAAAAAGGCAAAACTTTAAAATGCCTGTAATATAGTCTAACAAAATGACACATTTATACTTGATAATTACTAATCGGGCTTCCCTCGTGGCTCAGCTGTAAGGAATCTAACTCCCAAGGCAGGAGAAGAGAGTTCAGTCTCTGGATTGGGAAGATTCCCTGGAGAAGGAATTGGCAACCCACTCCAGTGTTCTTGCCTGAGAAATCCCATGGACAGAAGAGCCTGGGGGACTCCAGTTCATGGAGTCACAGAGAGTCAGGCATGACATAGTTACTAAAGAACAGCAACGACAGTTACTAATCAAGATTTGTGCTGTATTTATCTATTTTGATTAAGTGTAAATTAATAATTGTAAAAAGTCAATGTAGCAGAAAAAGTTAACAATTAAGTATTAGTAGTCACAAAAATACTTTGTATATATAAAGCATGTTTTGTTTCAGACAAATGACATATTGTATTATGTATCAGAAATTATAACTATGTTATAATAGAAGTATAAAATTTACCTTAGAAAATGATAGGGATGTAGGATTTTTCAAAACTCTTTCAAAAGTGTCATAAGCAAAGCAGTTTGTGGGTATCTGGTGGAGAGTGTATGCACTAGAGAAATAAACTTGCCAGGCAAAACAAAAAACTCACTTGTGATTAGAGAGGAGGAATGTGAAGGAAGGTCACTCAGCATGGTGTTATGTGTTTCTTCCATTTTGTTCAGCTGAATAGATGCCAACGCTGAGTAGAAATAGCACTGTATTTTACCAGTGTTGTTTGGTAAAAGGAATTAAGGATGTGTGCAAAAAAATGATTTGGTGATGAACTATGGTATTTATACAGGGTAAAAAAGACAGGTGAAGAATACTGATAAAGCTGTTTTTATCAATGGATGGTCACTCTCTGAAGAGAAGGAAAATTATTGAAACCTGGGTGTTGACAGATAATGAGTGAAGTTTGGAAAGTCTAAAATTACATTATTGGGTAAATTGAATTTATTATTAAAAACAAGGTTCAGGTTTAACTGATTTTATTATTTTGTCTTTTTCTCTCCACTAGAACTCAAGATTCATTAGATTAGGACCTTTTTTAAATCACCTCTCCTCAACCTGCTGTACTTCTAGTGTCTAAAATATTACCTAATAGGTATAGGAAAGCTAAGCACTAAATCTTTGTTGAATAGATGAATGAAAAGTGCATAATGATGCCAAAGAATGACTGAGATCTGATGAATGGAAAGATCATCTGATTTTAGTTAATATAAAATTTGTTGAAAGTCCTAAATATTTTGATTACATAGAAAATCACACCAGTGATATAGTGAACTCAATGTCTCTGCTGCAGTTATATATAAAATTACTAGAAAGACATCAGTGTGTGGACTGTTTGACTGTGATATCAAATTAGTAAAAATGAAATAATTCCTGTCTTCTCTTTTTTCCTGTTTTAGTTTTTTTTTTTTATTTTTAATTATTTGTTTTGAAGGGTAATTGCTTTACAGAATTTGCTATTTTCTGCCAAACCTCAACATGAATCAGCCATAGGTATACATATCCCTTTTGAAACTCTCTCCCATCTCCCTCCCCATCCCACCCCTGTAGGTTGATACAGAGCCCCTGTTTGAGTTTTCTTAGCCATATAGCAAATTCCTGTTGGCTAGCTATTGTACACATGGTAATATAAGTTTCCATGTTACTCTTTCCATACAGCTCACAAACTCCTTCCCTCTTCCTATGTCCATAAGTCTATTCCCTATGTCTATTTCTCCACTGTTGCTCTGTAAATAAATTCTTCAGTACCATTTTTCTAGATTCCATATATATGCATTAGAATATGGTATTTATCTTTCTCTTTTTGACTCACTTCACTCCATATAATAGGTTCTAGGTTCATCATCCTCATCAGAACTGACTCAAATGTGTTCCTTTTTATGGCTGAGTAATATTCCATTGTGTATATATACTACAAACTTCTTTATCCATTCATCTGTTGATGGACATCTAGGTTGCTTCCATATTCTAGCTATTGTAAACAGTGCTGCGATGAACAATGGGGTACATGTGTCTCTTTCAATTTTGGGTTCCTCAGGGTATATGCCTAGGAGTGGGTTGCTGGGTCATACGGTGATTTTATTTCTAGTTTTTAAAGAAATCTCCATACCGTTTTCCATAGTGGTTGTATCAATTTACATTCCCACCAACAGTGTAAGAGTGTTCCCTTTTCTTCATACCCTTTCCAGCATTTATTGTTTATAGACTTTTTGATGAAGCCCATTCTGACTGGTGTGAGGGGATATCTCATTGTAGTTTTGATTTACGTTTCTCTAATAATGAACAACGTTGAGCATCCTTTTATGTGTTTGTTAGCTGTCTGTATGTTTTCTTTGGAGAAATGTCTGTTTAGGCCTTTTCCCCACTTTTTGATTGGGTTGTTTGTTTTTCGAGCATTGAGTTGTATGAGCTGCTTGTATATTTTGGAAATTAACCCTTTGTCAGTCATTTCACTTGCTATTATTTTCTTCTATTCTGAGTGTTTTCTTTTGACCTTGCTTGTAGTTTCCTGTGCTGTGCAAAAGCTTTTAAGTTTAATCAGGTCCCACTTGTTTACTTTTGTTTTTATTTCTGTTACTCTAGGAGGTGGGTCATAGAGGATCTTGCTTTGATTATGTCATCAAGTGTTCTGCCTATGTTTTCCTCTAAGAGTTTTATAATTTCTTGTCTTACATTCAGGTCTTTAGTTCATTTTGAGTTTATCTTTGTTTATGGTGTTAGGAAGTATTCTAATTTCATTCTTTTACATGTAGCTGTCCAGTTTTCCCAGCACTATTTACTGCAGAGGTTGTCTTTGCCCCATTGTATATTCTTGCCTCCTTTGTCAAAAATAAGGTATCCATAGGTACATGGGTTTATTTCTGGGCTTTCTATCTTGTTCCATTGGTCTGTATTTCTGTTTTTGTGCCAGTGCCATACTATCTTGATGACTGTAGCTTTGAAGTATGACCTGAAGTCAGGAGGCTTGATTCCTCCAGCTCCATTCTTCTTTCTTAAGACTACTTTGGTTATTCCAGGTCTTTTGTGTTTCCATATGAACTGTGAAATTTTTGTTCTAGTTCTGTGAAAAATTCCATTGGTAATTTGATAGGGATTGCATTGAATCTGTAGATTCCATTTGGTAGTATATTAATTTTCACAATATTGATTCTTCCTACCCAGGAACATGGACTATCTCTCATTCTTTTTATGTCATCTTTGATTTCTTTCATTAGTGTCTAATAATTTTCTCTGCACAGTTCTTTCATCTCCTTAAGTAAGATTATTCCTAAATATTTAATTCTTTTTGTTGCAATGGTGAATGAGATTGATTCCTTAATTGCTCATTCTGATTTTTCATTGTCAATATATAGAAATGCAAGTGATTTCTGTGTATTGACTTTGTATCCTGTCACTTTGCTAAATTCAATGATTAGCTCTAGTAATTTTCTGATACTGTCTTTAGGGTTTTCTATGTACAGTATCATGTCATCAGCAAACAGTGAGAGTTTTACTTCTTCTTTTCCAATCTGGATTCCTTTTATGTTTTTCTTCTCTGATTGCTGTAGCTAGGACTTCTACAACTATGTTGAATAATAGTCGCGAAAGTGAATATGTTTGTCTTGTTCCTGATCTTAGGAGGAATGCTTTCAGTTTTTCACCATTGAGAATAATGTTTGCTATAGGCTTATCATATATGGCCTTTACTTCATTGAGGTAGGTTCCTTTTATGCCAATTTTTTGAAGAGCTTTAATCATAAGTGTGTGCTGAAATTTGTTAAAGACTTTTTCTGCATGTGTTGAAATGATCATATGGTTTTTATCTTTCAGTTTAATAATATGATGTATCACATTGACTGATTTACATATATTGAAGAATCCTTGAATCCCTGGAATAAACCCAACTTGATCATGGTGCTTGAGCTTTTTGATGTAGTGATGAATTATGTTTGCTAAAATTTTGGTGAGGATTTTTTCATCTCTGTTCATCAGGGATGTTGGCTTGTAGTTTTCTTTTTTGTCTGTTGTCTTTGTCTGGTTTTGGTATCAGGGTGATGGTGGCCTTGTAGAATGAGTTTGGAAGTGTTCCTTTCTCTGCAATTTTTTGAAAGAGTTTTAGAAGGATAGGCATTAGCTCCTCTCTAAATGCTTGATAAAATTCTCCTGTGAAGCCATTTGGTCCTGGGTTTTTGTTTTTTGGGAGATTTTTGATCACAGCTTCACTTTCAGTGCTTGTGATTGGGTTGATCATAATTTCTATTTCTTCCTGGTTCAGTCTTGGAAGACTGAACTTTTCTAAGAATCTGTCCATTTCTTCCAGGTTATCTAGTTTATTGCCGTATAGTTGTTCATAGTAGTCTGTAATAATCCTTTGTATTTCTGCATGTCTGTTCTAACCTCTCCTTTTTCATTTCTAATTTTGTTGATTTGATTCTTTTTTTTTTTCTTGATGAGTCTGGCAGGGGTTTGTCAGTTTTATTTCTCTTTTCAAAGAACCAGCTTTTTGTTTTATTAAACTTTACTATTGTTTCTTTCATTTTTTTTCATTTATTTCTGTTCAGATCTTTATGGTTTCTTTCCTCCTACAAATTTTGGTGGTGTTTTGTTCTCCTTTTTCCAGTTCTTTCAGGTATAACATTAGGCTGTCTGTTAGATGTTTTTCTTGTTTCTTGAGGTAGTATTGTATTGCTATAAACTTCCCTCTTAGGACTGCTTTTGCTGCATCCCATGAGTTTTGAGTTGTTGTTTTTTCATTGTTATTTGTTTCTAGAAATTGTTTGATTTCCCTTTTGATTTCTTCGGTAACCTGTTGGTTATTTAGAAATGTGTTGTTCAATCTCCAAGTGGTTGTATTTCTTACAGTTTTTTTCTTGTAATTGATATCAAGTCTCATAGTGTTGTGGTCAAAGAAGATGATTGATACAATTTCCATTTTCTTAAATTTACTGAGGTTTGATGTGTGACCGCTATTCAAATCCTGAAAGATGATGCTGTGAAAGCGCTGCACCCAATATGCCAGCAAATTTGGAAAACTCAGCAGTGGCCACAGGACTGGAAAAGGTCAGTTTTCATTCCAATTCCAAAGAAAGGCAATGTCAAAGAATGCTCAAACTACTGCACAGTTGCACTCATCTCACATGCTAGTAAAGTAATGCTCAAAATTTTCCAAGCCAGGCTTCAGCAATATGTGAACTGTGCACTTCCAGATGTTGAAGCTGGTTTTAGAAAAGGCAGAGGAGCCAGAGATCAAATGGCCAGCATCCGCTGGATCATGGGAAAAGCAAGAGAGTTCCAGAAAAACATCTATTTCTGCTTTATTGACTAGGCCAAAGCCTTTGACTGTGTGGATCAGAATAAACTGTGGAAAATTCTGAAAGAGATGGGAATACCAGACCACCTGACTTGCCTCTTGAGAAACCTATGTGCAGGTCAGGAAGCAACAGTTAGAACTGGACATGGAACAACAGACTGCTTCCAAATAGAAAAAAGAGGGCATCAAGGCTGTATATTGTCACCTTGCTTATTTAACTTATATGTAGAGTACATCATGAGAAACGCTGGGCTGGAAGAAACACAAGCTGGAATCAAGATTGCCAGGAGAAATATCAAGAACCTCAGATATGCAGATGACACCACTCTTATGGCAGAAAGTGAAGAGGAACTAAAAAGCCTCTTGATGAAAGTGAAAGAGGAGAGTGAAAAAGTTGGCTTAAAGCTCAACATTCAGAAAACAAAGATCATGGCATCTGGTCCCATCGCTTCATGGGAAATAGATGGGCAAACAGTGGAAACAGTGTCAGAATTTATTTTTTGGGGCTCCAAAATCACTGTAGATGGTGACTGCAGCCATAAAATTAAAAGACCTTTACTCCTTGGAAGAAAAGTTGTGACCAACCTAGACAGCATATTCAAAAGCAGAGACTTTACTTTGCAGACTGAGGTCCATCTAGTCAAGGCTATGGTTTTTCTTGTAGTCGTGTATGGATGTGAGAGTTGGACAGTGAAGAAGGCTGAGTGCCAAAGAATTGATGCTTTTGAACTGTGGTGTTGGAGAAGACTCTTGAGAGTCCCTTGGACTGCAAGGAGATCCAACCTGTCCATTCTGAAGGAGATCAGCCCTGGGATTTCTTTGGAAGGAATGATGCTAAAGCTGAAAGCTAAAGCTGAAACTCCAGTACTTTGGCCACCTCATGTGAAGAGTTGACTCATTGGAAAAGACTGTGATGCTGGGAGGGGTTGGGGGCAGGAAGAGAAGGGGACGACAGAGGATGAGATGGCTGGATGACATCACTGACTCGATGGACGTGAGTCAGTGAACTCCGGGAGTTGGTGATGAACAGGAAAGCCTGGCGTGCTGTGATTCACGGGGTCGCAAAGAGTTGGACACGACTGAGTGACTCAACTGAACTGATGCGTGACCCAAGATGTGGTCTATCCTGTAGACTGTTCCATATGCGCTTGAGAAGAAGGTGTATTCTTCTGCATTTGGATGGAATGTCCTGAAGATATTAATGAGATCCATCTTATCTAATATATCATTTAAGACTTGTGTGTCCTTATTAATTTTCTGTTGTGATGATCTGTCCATTGGTGTGAGTGGGGTGTTAAAGTCTCCCACTATTATTGTGTTGCTATCAATTTCTTCTTTTACCTCTGTCAGTGTTTGTCTTATGTATTGAGGTGCTCCTATGTTGGGTGCATAGACATTTACAATTGCTATGTCTTCCTCTTGGATTGATCCCTAGATCATTATACAGTGTACTTCTTATCTCTTGTAATTTTCTTTATTTTTAGGTCTACTTTTCTGATATGGGGATTGCAACTCCAGCTTTCTTTTGCTTCCCATTTTCATGGAATATATTTTTTCATTCTTTCACTTTCAATCTATTAGTGTCTTGAGGTCTGAAGTGGGATTTTTGTAGACAGCATGTATATGGGTCTTATTTTTGTATCCATTCAGCCATCTGTGTCTTTTAGTTGGAGCATTTAATCCATTTACATTTAAAATAATTATCAATATGTATAGGTTCCTGTTGTCATTTTCTAATTGTTCACGGTTGATTTTGACAGTATTTTTTCTTCTGTTGTAATTCTTGATGATATAAGTCCATTTAACATTTCTTGTAAAGCTGGTTTGGTGGTACTGAATTCTCTTACCTTTTGGTTGTCTGAAAAGTTTTTTATTTCTCCATCAATTTTGAATGAGATCCTTGCTGGGTACAGTAATCTTGGTTTATATTTTTCTCTTGCAGTACTTTATATATATCCAGCTTTTCTCTTCTGGCCTGCAGAGTTTCTGCTGAAAGACTGCTGTTAAGAGTATGGGGTTTCACGTGTATGTTACTTGTTGCTTTTCCCTTGCTACTTTTAATATTCTTTCTTTGTGTTTAGTCTTTGTTAGTTTGATCCGTGTGTGTCTTGGCATGTTTCTCCTTGGGTTTATCCTCTATGGAACTCTTTGTGCCTCTTGGACTTGATTGACTGTTTCCTTTTCCATGTTGGGGACATTTTCAAGTATAATCTCTTCAAAAATTTTCTCATATCCTTTCTTTTTCTCTCCTTCTTCTGGGACCCCTCTAATTCGAAATTTGATGCATTTGATATGGTCGCAGATTTCTCTGTCTTCAGCTCTTTTCATTCCTTTTACTTTACTCTGCTCTTCAGAAGTTATTTCCACCATTTTATCTTCCACCTCACTGATTTGTTCTTCTGCTTCAGATATTCTGCTATTGATTCCTTCTATAATATTTTTAATTTCAGTAATTGTGTTGTTTCTCTCTGTATGCTTATTTTTTAATTCTTCTAGGTCTTTGTTAATTGATTCTTGCATTTTCTCCATTTTGTTTTCAATGTTTTTGATCATCTTTACTATCATTATTTTGAATTATTTTTCAGGTAGCTTTCCTACTTCCTCTTCATTTATTTGGACTTCTGTGTTTCTAGTTTGTTCTTTCATTTGTGCAGTATTTCTTTGCCTTTTCATTTTTTTTTAAGTTATTGTTTTTGAGGTCTCCTTTTCCCAGGCTTCAAGGGAAGTTGAATTCTTTCCTTGAAGAAGGTTGAATTCTTTCTTCTTTTGGTTTCTTCCCTCCTAAGGTTGGTTCAGTGGTTTGTGTGAGCTTCCTATAGGGTGAGATTTGTGTTGAGTTTTTGTTTGTTTTTCCTGTGTTGGGAAAGGCTGAGTGCAGTGGTATGCCTGTCTGCTGATGATTGGGTTTGTATTTTTGCTTTGTTTTTTGTTTAGATGAGGTGTCCTGCATGGGGTGCTACTGGTGGTTGGGTGATGCAGGGTCTTGTATTCAAGTGGTTTCCTTAGTGAGTTCTCACTATTTGATACTCCCTAGGGTTAGTTCTCTGGTAGTCTAGGGTCTTGGAGTCCATGCTCCCACTCCAAAGACTCAGGGTTTAATCTCTTGTCAGGATGATGATTCCACAAGTGGTTTTTTATGGCATTAAGGGACAATAAAACAAATATCCAAAAACCAGAAACTAAAGATGAACCCCAGACCAATGGTAGTTACAAAATCAGACAAATAATAATGAAAATAATAGAATATACACTTATGCATATATACCCATGAGCAAAGTGAAAACAGGCCAACAAAAATAAAGTACAGTAAATTGATCTGGCAAACAAAGGAAACAAAAAAAATTATATTTACCAGTTAAGAACAAAATTAACTTAAGCACAAACTGGAAAACAGAACTAAAGCAAGGTGCCAAGTGGGGAATAAAGCAATGAAAACAAAACTAGCAAATATGTTGAGAGGAAAGGAAAGAAGGGAAAGAAAGAAAGAAAGAATAGATATGCAAAGTTAAATAGAGGTAGATGAAGAAGATTTATATACATTAAAGATTAACTGCAAGGAGAAAAGAACTGCAAAGGAAGGAATAAAGTAGAAAAAATATAATAGGTTTAAAAAATTTAAAAAGGAGAAAAGAGAAAAAAAAAGAGGAAAACTCCATAGAACTGCAAAAGCCCAACACAGAGGCAGAGGTTTATGAGAACAATAAAAAATGTGACTGAAGAAAAAGAAAAAAAAAAAAGCTCAAAAGCTTAATTGAATTTCTTAGTGTGAATAAAATTGACAACTACAACAGAGGGGTAAAAAAGGAAAAAAGAAAAAAGAAAAAAGTCCTAAAGAATACAGAACAAGTCAAAAAATAAGAATAATGCATGTTTTTCTTGAGTCACTGTTGTCACAGTCTTTTCCAATGCTGGGAATCATGGTCCACCTTACCTCCGTGGGATGCCCTCCAACACTATGCTGATCTCCGGACCTGCTGTGGAGTAGCTCAGATTTTAATCTGGTCCTACTCCTATGTGTTCTTGCCTCCAGGGTCCACAACTATCAGAGCTAGTGTGTTTTCTTTTGTGGGAGCTCTCAGTGTCCTTTTATATATTCCATAGACACAGAGTCTGCCTGGTTGATCGTGTGGATTTAATCTGCAGCTTGTACAGCTGGTCGAAAGGTTTTGCGTCTTCTTCCTTAGCCACACTGCCGCTGGGTTTCAATTGTGGTTTTATTTCCACCTCTACATGTGGGTCATCCACTGAGATTTAACTCCTGAAGCTGCCCTGAAAAGCTTGGGTTTGCCCCTGTGAGGGCCAGGTGTGGAGGGGGTGCAGCTACCTGGGTCGCAGGGGTTCTGGCAGCCCCAGGTACTCAGGGGGGTTGACAGCTAGGGTAGTAGGAAATATAGTGCTCTAGAAGGGTATGGCAACCAGTATTGGCCCATACGTACCAGCGTTCTTGCCTGGAGAACCCTCTCTCTGACAGAGAGGCCTGGCAGGCCAGAGTCTACAGGGTCGCAAAGAGTTGGACACTAGTGAAGCGACCCTGCGCACATAAACACATTTTCCCCCGCTGTGGCAGCTCTGCCCCAGTGAGAGTTAAGCATGAAGGTGGTGCAGCTGCTTGGCTTGTGAGGACCCTGGCGGTGCTAAGTGTGAAGGGAGACATACTGCCACCACGGCAGGAGTTATGGCCCTTTCAGAGTCTTTTTTCAAGCTTCTTGTAGCTAGTGATCAGAAGGCCTCCTTGGCCAGTCTTTCTCCATAGCTCCACCCATGCAGCCACTTAGAGGGATCCCTTGCCTGGGGTCCTTCTCTGTTGTTCCACATGTCAGACACATACAGGGGCCCCCCTGATGGGGGTCCTACCTTGTAGATCGGTGCATCAGACACTTAAGGGGATACCCTGGCTTGGGTCCTACTCTGTAGTTTGACCCAAGAGTCACACAGGAGCACCCTGGGTGGGGTCCTTACTCTGTGGTTCAGTGCGTCAGGCATTTGATGGGCCAGCCTTTCTATTGCTGAGCTGCCAATGCTGGCGATGCTGGCTTGTGGGGAAAGAGGCTATGATGATGGCTCCACCCCCTACGCGTGACTCATTATTATCGCCTTGCTTCCATGGCTGCCTGGCTTTCCTCTGCAGGCATTTCCCACCTCGATCTCCTTTCTCACATCCCCTCAATCAGTCTCTCCACAGTCAGTAGCAGCCCTCACCCTGGGATTGCTCCACAATCCCTAAACTCACCTCCCAGTTGCTGCCCCTTCCAGGAGACCTGCATTCCTGCCCAGAGTATGTATGGCTGTGGCAAGGACTGTCTGATTCTCATTCCATTTAGGCTACCACAGATCAGCTATTTCACTCTCAGCCTTAAATATTTCTCCTCTGACTTACACAGTTGCCCTGCTGTGGGGATCGGACCCCTGCTTCAGTTCCCCCACCAGCCGAGGGTAGGTCCAGTCGTACTAACACTCCTTTTTTTCCCCCTAGTTCCTTTGTCCTACTGAGTTTTGCATGGTTTTATATATATTTTTTCTACTGGTCAAGTAGTCCTGTCCGCTCTCAACTGGTGTTCTGCATGCACTTCTGTGACTGAAGGTGTATTCCTGATGTATCTGTGGAGCGAGATATACTCCACATCCACCTATGCCTCTGCCATCTTGTTTTCCAATTCCTAAATCTTTTTATTCAAAGAAAAATTGAAAAAGATTGTTGTGACAAAGATTAGTACAGGGATCAGTCAGTTATGTTCAGTTCAGTTCAGTCGCTCAGTCGTGTCCAACTCTTTGCGATCTCATGAATCGCGGCATGCTAGGCCTCCCTGTCCATCACCAACTTCCAGAGTTCACTCAGACTCATGTCACATTGAGTCAGTGATGCCATCCAGCCATCTCATCCTCTGTCGTCCCCTTCTCCTCCTTCCCCCAATCCCTCCCAGCATCAGAGTCTTTTCCAATGAGTCAGCTCTTCGCATGAGGTGGCCAAAGTACTGGAGTTTCAGCTTCAGCATCATTCCCTCCAAAGAAATCCCAGGGCTGATCTCCTTTAGGATGGACTGGTTGGATCTCCTTGCAGTCCAAGGGATAGGAATATACATATTTGAAAAATTGGTTAAGGTTAGGGTTTGAGTGAATATATCATATTGAAAATTCTATAATTGATCATGCAATGAGAAGTGCTACAGATATAAGTAATATTGAGAAACAATCTGATTTAAAACCAAGTGATAGTTTCAGGGTTTGGGTAAGTATTTTGTCAGTTTGAAGTAATTATTTCTTAACCCAAGTAGATAAATATTGTTTGTGAGAATTAGGCTGGTGATGAAGCCATATGCAATGATAACTTAATTTGTATTTACATGTAGATATTAGAGGTGGTTACTATGACTGGTAAAAGTAGCACAAATAATGATGTTAGTATAAGATAGGTGAATAGACTTATTCTTCTTCAGTTCAGTTCAGTTCAGTCGCTCAGTTGTGTCCGACTGTTTGCGACCTCATAAATTGCAGCACGCCAGGCCTCCCTGTCCATCACCAACTTCCAGAGTTCACTCAGACTCACGTCCATCGAGTCTGTGATGCCATCCAGCCATCTCATCCTCTGTCATCCTCTTCTCCTCCTGCCCCCAATCCCTCCCAGCATCACAGTCTTTTCCAATGAGTCAACTCTTTGCATGAGGTGGCCAGAGTAGTGGAGTTTCAGCTTTAGCATCATTCCTTCCAAAGAAATCCCAGGGCTGATTTCCTTCAGAATGGATTGGTTGGATCTTTTTGCAGTCCAAGGGACTCTCAAGAGTCTTCTCCAACACCACAGTTCAAAAGCATCAGTTCTTCGGTGCTCAGCCTTCTTCACAGTCCAACTCTCACATCCATACATGACTACTGGAAAAACCATAGCCTTGACTAGACGGACTTTTGTTGGCAAAGTAATGTCTCTGCTTTTGAATATACTATCTACGTTGGTCATAACTTTTCTTCCAAGGAGTAAGAGTCTTTTAATTTCATGGCTGCAACCACCATCTACAGTGATTTTGGAGCCCAAAAAAATAAAGTCTGACACTGTTTCCACTGTTTCCCCATCTATTTCCCATGAAGTGATGGGACCGTATGACATGATCTTAGTTTTCTGAATACTGACTTTTACGCCAGCTTTTCTACTCTCCTCTTTCACTTTCATCAAGAGGTTCTTAAGTTCCTCTTCACTTTCTGCCATAAGGGTGGTGCCATCTGTGTATCTGAGGTTATTGATATTTCTTCTGGCATTCTTGATTCCAGCTTGTGTTTCTTCCAGTGCAGCGTTTCTCATGATGTACTCTGCATAGAAGTTAAATAAGCAGGGTAACAATATATAGCCTTGATGTACTCCTTTTCCTATTTGGAACCAGTCTGTTGTTCCATGTCCAGTTCTGACTGTTGCTTCCTGACCTGCATACAGATTTCTCAAGAGGCAGGTCAGGTGGTCTGGTATTCCCATCTCTCTCAGAATTTTCCACAGTATCTTATTTGAAGTTAAATTGATGTTTTGTTTCCTAAGACCAATGGTTTATTTTTTAAAAAAGTTTGAAAAAATATGTATTCAAGAACCAAAGAAGTATAGTAGAGATTTGAATAAATCAGGAAACACAGTCTTCAACAAATGAGGTGTGAGAAGCGTGGTAGATGATTGCAAAGATATGGAGCAGGTGTTGTGTATTTGATGACATGAGATTTAAAACTGGGAATGGATATAAGAGATAGGGTAGAGAATGAACCCAAATATAGAAATGTGTATAAGGGTACCTATGATGCCTACATGTCCAGAGAAAATAGAGGTATGGGAGAGAAAGCAATCATCATTTGAGAAAGTTGTGAAAGAAGCTTTGATTTCGAGAACCAGATTTCAGTTAGAGCTAACAGAGAAAAAAATGTACCAACGAAGTTAATTTGCTGATAACAGATTGGAATTTCAGAGGAGAGCATAAAAGAATTCTATGAGTTAGATAGCAACTTGGAAGTTCTTAAGTAATGGATTCTTCCTAGATATGTGCATGGTAAGTCACTTCAGTCGTGTCCCACTCTTGGTGACCACATGGTCTGTAGCCTGTCAGGATCCTCTGTCTGTGGGATTCTCCAGACATGAGTACTGGAGTAGGTTGCTGTGACCTCCTTCAAGGGATCTTCGCAACCCAGGGACCGGACGTGCATCTCTCCTGTCTTCTGCATTGACAGACATGTTCTTTACCACTGGCACCATCTGGGAAGCCCCATTTCTAGTTATAAATTTGATGAGACTAATCTGCTACAGGGGCTTCCCTGGTAGCTCAGCTGGTAAAGAATCCACCTTCAGTGCAGGAAACCCCAGGTTGTTTCCTAGGTGAGGAAGATCCCCTGGAGAAGGGATTGGCTACCCACTCCAGTACTCTTGGGCTTCCCTGATGGCTCAGACAGTAAAGAATCTGCCTGCATTGCAGGAGACCTGGGTTCAATCCCTGGGTTGGGAAGATCTCCTGGAGAAGGGAAAAGCTACCGTATTCTGACCTGGGTAATTACATGGACAGAGGAGCCTGGTGGGCTACAGTCCATGGGGTCACAAAGTCAGACAGGACTGAGCAACTTTCACTCTTCAATCTGCTACAAGACTGATGGACTAATATGATACTTCCTAGTGAAAAGTTTATATTTTCAGTGATTAAAGATCAATTTGTTAAAGACATGGTTTTAATTTTTGTTTTATTTTAAATGGAATCAATCATATGTCTTATTCAGTAGTCAACAGAGGGAGCTAGGAAATAAATTCCTGATACTTCACCTCCTGTTCTCCAATCTCCTAACCACGCTGCTCATTATTTCCTGCACACTGTCAAAGGAAAGGACATAGGATCCCATTGGTTAGTCCATTCATTTCAGCCTCCAAGGTGGAGAGTATAGTGGAAAAGGTGGAGAGAGTGTTTGAATATTCATTAGACTTTTTGGAAGCTGAATGATCATACCATGCTTTTAGATCATGTTATAGAATTTTCATTTTATTTTAGACAAAATGGCCTTTGGATTAGGAAGTTT
This sequence comes from Capricornis sumatraensis, assembly GCF_032405125.1. NCBI lineage: Eukaryota > Metazoa > Chordata > Mammalia > Artiodactyla > Bovidae > Capricornis > Capricornis sumatraensis. The sequence goes on along the minus strand of NC_091075.1, from coordinate 36,713,244 downwards.
TTGCTTTGAAATGGGAAGCAGATTACTGTTAAAACTTCTGGGACCATTTTCTGATGTTGCAGTGTGGCACAGATTTTTACGTACCAACTGGCAAGTCTTTAACACTGCCTGAGTATCCTGGGATTCAACTCAGTTCTGACACTGTGTACCCAGAGAGAGCATCAGATCCCACAGGTTAAGGGCTGGGTTATTCAAAACTCTCACCTCATGCATTTCAGATGCTTGTCCCAAGTCTAGGTTGTTACCTGTGCTTTTGACCAACATGCTATAGATCAGAGGTTCCAATGACCCCTTCCTTGGGTTCAAATAATTTGTTACAGTGGCTCACAGAACTCAGAGAAACATTTTACTTACTAAACTACTTGTTTATTATAAATGAATACAACTAAAGATCAACCAGATGCTGATCTGATTTATGTTATGGGGGAAAAGCATGGATCTTCCGTATACTCTGAATGTACCACTCTCTTCAAATCTCCACAGGCTCACCAACTCAGGAAATTATCCAAACAATCCTTTGGGTTTTTGTGAAGGCTTTATTACATAGGTAGGCATCCTTATTAAATCATATGCAATGTTGATGGACTCAGTCTCAGTCTTTCCCTGCCCAGATGGGTGAAGAGACAGACAGTTCCAACAGGCTTGCTTCCATGGGGAACTAGCTCCCATCATTAGGTTACCTAGGGACTTTCCAAAGTCACCTCATTAGCATAACAAAAACACCTTTGTTGTTCTCACCACTTAGGAAGTTCCAAGGGTTTTAGGAGCTCCATGACAGTAAAAGAGAGGACGACTAGATGTATATTTCTTATTATAAATCAGAGTATCACAGTTACGATCAAATTTGCATTAAAAAAAAAATACCTTTGAGCTGCTAAAGGGGCCTTTTAGAGGATTGCAGATGGGAGAATGTAGGGAGGCAGAGATGGGAGATTTGAACAGCAAGAGCAGAATGGGGATGAGTGAAACAAAGTTATTTGGTAATCCATATTTGGTGGCTCTAATTAGCGTGGTTGCAATCTTTTTTTGAAAGTATAATCAACAGGACTTGGTAATAGTATGGACGGATAGTTTGAACTAAAGTGTCACAGTGTCTCTCCTCTATTGTGTATTGGACTGGTGTAACTGGGTAGCTGCTACATAGAAACTTAAAGCTATGATTTAAGAAATGAGTGTATTAAGTGACCAAAGCTCTGGAAAGAGAACTAAGTCCTGTAAAAGTTAGATGTTTAGAGGAGGCATGTGAGATGTTAGAGAGGGAGCCAGCAAAGTAATCCATATTTTAGCAGTAAGCTAACACTTTTATGAAAGTTATATAATAATTTTATAAAACAGGTATATTATGAATGAGAATCTGAGAATCAGATTAATTGACTTGAGTATAAGACAGCTTTAGTTTTTGCCTTACTCCCAAACTAATGCATCTTCCATGGCACCAAAGAGTCTATCATAAATGAAAAAAGCTTGTTAAAGTGAAGTCAACATTTTCCTTACAACAGGGGTAAACTTAAGGAAAAATATGAATGTGAGAAGTACTTTTAAGCACCTCTTAATTGATATATCATCTTGTAACATATAAACTAAATTAATTGATTGACTTATTTTCCCTCATGATATGGTTTTCCGTCTTTGAAATAGGATTAAGTCATGCAACTAAAACACATTTTAAGATAGATTTTTCCAGAGAATTGCTGCAACCTTGGTTTTACTATCTAATGGGTAGAAAACTAATTTATTCCCCAAGCTATATTTATGAAGACTTTTTATTTCCAACAACTCATTTCTAATAACTGAGCATGTAATTTATTAATAGAAACTAGACAATAGGTGTTTGAAATGTACAGTTGGAAACAAGCCTTGACATTTAAATCTCATCACATAAAAATATGAAGCCTTTTATTTCCTATTAGGATATTAACAATAGAGCTTTAAACACCTTTAGTTATGACTGCAGTTTCATAATCAATCCATTAACCACAAGATGACTGTCATGAACTCAAATAAGTGACCATAATGATCATTGAGACATCCATATATACTTGGGAGGAGGAAGTATCTTTCAATTTGTAATAACAGTGACTGCAATAAGTTCTGAGTAGAAAATATTCATGAACACATGGCTTTGTCTTGATTTGAGTTGTTAGGATAGAAACTTATCTTTTTAAAATTTATTTTGTTGAATTACAGTTAATTTGCAGTGGTATCTTAATTTCTACTGTACAGCAAAGTGATTTAGTAATACATATATATACATTCTTTTTCATATTCTTTTCCATTGAAGTATATCACAGAATATGTAACATAGTTCCCTATGGTTTATAGTAGGAGCTTGTTGTTTATCCATTCTGTATATCAGTTTGCCTTTGCGAATCACCGTCTGCCACTCCATTGCTCCCTCCAGTCTCCTCCCTCTTTAAACCACAGTCTGTTCTCTGTCTGTTCATTTGTGTCATATTTTAGGTTCCACATGTAAGTGATATCATATGGTATTTGTCTCTTTCTGACATATTTCATTTAGTAGGACAACCTCTAAGTCCATCCATGTTGCTGAAGATGGCATTATTTCTTCTTTTTATGGCAGAGTAGTATTCTATTGGATATGTGTACCACATCTTTATCAATTCATTTATTGATGGATATTTAGGTTGTTCTGTGTCTTGACTATAGTTAATAGTGATACAGTGAACATTGGGGTGCATGTATCTTTTCAAATAATGATTTTCTCTGGGTATATGCCCCAGAGTGGGATTATAGTATCATTCAGCAATATGTGAACTGTGAACTTCCTGATGTTCAAGCTGGTTTTAGAAAAGGCAGAGGAGCCAGAGATCAAATTGCCAACATCCGCTGGATCATGGAAAAGCAAGAGAGTTCCAGAAAAACATGTATTTCTGCTTTCTTGACTATGCCAAAGCCTTTGACTGTGTGGATCACAATAAACTGTGGAAAAATCTGAAAGAGAAGGGAATACCAGACCACCTGACCTGCCTCTTGAGAAACCTATATGCAGGTCAGGAAGCAACAGTTAGAACTGGACATGGAACAACAGACTGGTTTCAAATAGGAAAAGGAGTACATCAAGGCTGTATATTGTCACCCTGCTTATTTAACTTCTATGCAGAGTACATCATGAGAAACGCTGGGCTGGAAGAAACACAAGCTGGAATCAAGATTGCCGGGAGAAATATCAATAACCTCAGGTATGCAGATAACACCACCCTTATGGCAGAAAGTGAAGAGGAACTAAAAAGCCTCTTGATGAAAGTGAAAGAGGAGAGCGAAAAAGTTGGCTTAAATCTCAACATTCAGAAAACGAAGATCATGGCATCTGGTCCCATCGCTTCATGGGAAATAGATGGGAAACAGTAGAAACAGTGTCAGCCTTTATTTTTTTGGGCTCCAAAATCACTGCAGATGGTGACTGCAGCCATGAAATTAAAAGATGCTTACTCCTTGGAGGAAAAGTTATGACCAACCTAGATAGCATATTGAAAAGCAGAGATATTACTTTGCCAACAAAAGTCTGTCTAGTCAAGGCTATGGTTTTTCTAGTGGTCATGTATGGATGTGAGAGTTGGACTGTGAAGAAAGCTGAGCACTGAAGAATTGATGCTTTTGAACTGTGGCATTGGAAAAGACTCTTGAGAATCCCTTGGACTGCAAGGAGATCCAACCAGTCCATTCTAAAGGAGATCAGTCCTGGGTGTTCATTGGAAGGACTGATGTTAAGCTGAAACTCTAATGCTTTGGCCATCTCATGAGAAGAGTTGACTCGCTGGGAAAGACTGATGCTGGGAGGGATTGGGGGCAGAAGGAGAAGGGGACGACAGAGGATTGAGATGACTGGATAGCATCACCGACTTGATGGACATGAGTTGAGTGAACTCTTGGATTTGGTGATGGACAGGGAGGCCTGGTATGCTGTGATTCATGGTTTTGCAAAGAGTCGGACATGACTGAGCAACTGAACTGAACTGAGCATGGTATCCTCTATAATCTAAAAGTGGTTATGAAATTTAATGTCATCAGAGTCTTAGTCAGTTGCTTCTCAGTTGGTTTTCCTGATATTTTGATTAAGCATATAAATTCAAGCTCCTTGTTCTCTTCTTTCCTGAACTCCAGGGTCCTTCAAGACCATGTCTCATTTATGGTGGAAGTGCCAAAATTAAGTATATTTCCTCTTACATATGAATGAATTAATAAGAAATTTACCAGATTAACAACATACTATTATAAAAAGATTTTTCTCTTTATGATGAGTCAAACATATCATCGTGTTAAATGGAGGGTACTGTTATACTACATCTTAAAAGAACACTTGGGCGTAAAGAAAATAAGAAATAAATGGTCTAAAGGTCTATTTATTAAAATAGGTGAGTAAAAATATATAGTTAAGCTTTTAGCTATTGGTGGGAGGATAAATATGAAACTTTAAAGCTGTTTAGCATAATTACATATAATCATTGACATCATTTAATACATCTGAAAGCACTCTAGAAATAAATTATTTTCAGTTAATAGATTTTACCCAGATTAAAATGTTCAGTTTACTCTCTGATTGTCTTTGCTTTTAGCAGAAGAGAATTGTTTTATTCCCTTATAGTTCACAATCTACTACTGTCAATATCTAATATACTGATACTGATTATACAAACAGACTTCAAAATCTTCCGTAATAAAAAAAAAAGCAAAGAGTGACAAAAAGACTGACTGAGGAATATAGTTATGATAATACTTGTATTTTCTAGTAAAAGCATTGTAAATCATTAAGCATTAAGAGTTTACAAGAAAAAGCGTGATGAAGCATAAGAAGCGTAGTGAAAAAGGGTATTTGGCAAAATTCATGATATGGAAGAGTACTTATTTACCTTAATTTTCACCCTTGTTTTTGACCACCTACAAGCTTTTTGCTGTGAAGAAAAGGATAAACCCTCTGAAACATAACTGTCTGCTAGCAAGCACAATGTATGAATGGCTTATTGCAGCAAGGGAAGTGAAATGATGACTATAAAACTAAATTGTGGGCATGAAAAGCAAGTAGATGGAAACTCTTTCCTCTCTGCAGGTTAGAGATAGAAGCACTGCGGGATCCTTTTTTTGTTTTTTTCTTTGACTGAGCAATCTTTTCTTTCTTTGAATATAGTGAAAAGGAGAAACCCATTGACTTATTTTCTTTATGTTCTCTTTTGCAAGCACTATTTTTCTTTGCACAGATGAGTCTTGGGCCTTTCTGTAACAGGACTCATTAATTTAAACCTAAGAGAATCTTGGCCAAGATACCATTTGAAATGGAAATTACTTCCTATTTCTTATTATCTCCTATTCAGAATGTCAGGCCATGCTGATTGGTTACTCCTTTTCAGTCTTTTTCATTGACCCATTTCCCCATTTTATACTTTAAATGTTTTCTATTTTTTTGTCTTTTCTCTAAACATATCTTTGTCTGCTCTCTAAACACGCGTCTGAATTATCTAATAAATTATTTTGGTTTAAGTGCTCTCTAGAGAAAACTCCAGAGAAGGCAATGGCAACCCACTCCAGTACTCTTGCCTGGAAAATCCCAAAGACGGAGGAGCCTGGTAGGCTGCAGTCCATGGGGTCGCGAAGAGTTGGACACTACTGAGCGACTTCACATTCACTTTTCACTTTCACACATTGGAGAAGGAAGTGGCAATCCACTGTAGTGTTCTTTCCTGGAGAATCCCAGGGACGGGGGAGCCTGGTGGGCTGCCATCTATGGGGTCTCACAGAGTCAGACATGACTGAAGAGACTTAGCAGCAGCAACAGCAGCAGCAGCAGAGAAAACTCAAAATCTGATTCCATTTTCTGTCATTGAGCTTCAGTCTTATTTCCAATTTCGTACATGTTCCACCCTGAATTGGTTTCTGCTTACTTCCATACTGTTCCACTTGCTCCTGTTTTCCCAACTGTATTAATGCCATCATCATATCAGTCCCCCAAGCTAAAAAGACTCAGCATAATACAGATATCTATCTTAACTCTGGCACCTTAGCCTATAAATTACCAAGTTGTGTAGGTTCTAGTATATAATTTCACTTTTACTTCGAGCTTTCATATGCCACAGCTTTTGGTCATATATTCACTTCCCTAACATATTATAACACAATCCCATAATCAGATTCCCTGATGCTTTCACCTACCAGTACAGATGATGAGTTTTATATCAGTTATCTTCTGAAATGCTATTCTTCTGATAAACTGTCTCTATATGGCTCTGCCAACCAGTCTTAAATCTAAACATAAATCCCACTGCACTTCTCATCCTAAACCTGAACTTTCTCAATGGCCTCATTGGTGACCATTCCTTACCAGCGACACCATTTCCAATGCTCCTTTATAGCAGTTTTTCTGTTTTCTGAGCCTGCGCTCTTAGTGTCTTTGCCCTTGCTTTTCTTTATGTATGAAATGCTCTTGGAGACTTCCCTGGTGGTCCAGTGATTAATACTCCGTATTCCCAATGCAGGGGGAACAGTTTCATTCCCTGGTGGGAAAAATATGTCAATCTGGGCATGGCCAAAAAAAGAAAAAGAAATGCTTTTACTTCTTTAAATACCTGCTAAGCCACTATACATTCTCCAAGAGCCAACATAAATTTCACATCTTCTGTGAAGACTTTGCTCACATTGCTCTTGTCTTTATGCTCTGTTTCAGAACGTAACACATATAATTTGTGTTCATAAATTTTCTCTGATAAGAAAATAGTGATTAGGAGAACTGTATAAAAACAGTGCTTCCAATGATAGGAATAATATTTTTATATTCCTTATACATTTAATATTGCCTAGAGTAACAGGCAAATTTGGCCTTGGAGTACAGAATGAAGCAGGGCAAAGGCTAATAGAGTTTTGCAAGAGAACACAGTGTCATAGCAAACACCCTCTTCCGACCACACAAGAGAAGACTCTACACTTGGACATCCCCAGCTGCTCAGCACCAAAATCAGACTGATTATATTCTTTGCAGGCAAAAATGGAAAAGCTCTATATAGTCAGCAAAAACAAGACCAGGAGCTGAATATGGCTCAGATCATGAACTCCTTATTGCCAAATTCAGACTTAAATTGAAGAAAGTAGGGAAAAGCACTAGACCATGCAGGTATGACCTAAATCAAATCCCTTAATGGTTATATAGTGGAAGTGAGAAATGGATTTAAGGGACTAGATCTGACAGACAGAGTGTCTGATGTACTATGGACAGAGGTTTGTGACATTGTATAGGAGACAGGGATCAAGACCATCCCTAAAATGTGAAAAAGCAAAATGGCTATCTGAGGAGGCCTTACAAATAGCTGTGAAAAGAAGAGAAGTGAAAAGCAAAGGAGAAAAGGAAAGATATACTCATTTGAATGCAGAGTTCCAAAGAATAGTAAGCAGAGGTAAGAAAGGCTTCCTCAGTGATCAGTGCAAAGAAAAAGAGGAAGAAAAAAGAATGGGAAAGACTAGAGATATCTTCAAAAAATTGGAAATATCAAGGGAACATTTCATACAAAGATGGGCTCAATAAAGGACAGAAATGGTATGGACCTAACAGAAGCAGAAGATATTAAGAAGAGGTAGCAAGAATGCACAGAAGAACTGTACAAAAAAGATCTTCATGACCCAGATAATCACGATGGTGTGATCACTCACCTAGAGCCAGACATCCGGGAATGTGAAGTCAAGTGGGCCTTAGGAAGCATCACTATGGTCAAAGCTAGTGGAGGTGATGGAATTCCAGTTAAGCTATTTCAAATCCTGAAAAATGATGCTGTGAAAGTGCTGCACTCAATATGCCAGCAAATTTGGAAAACTCAGCAGTGGCCACAGGACTGGAAAAGGTCAGTTTTTATTCAAATCCCGAAGAAAGGCAATGCCAAAGAATGCTCAAACGACCGCACAATTGCACTCATCTCACATGCAAGTAAAATGATGCTTAAAATTCTCTAAGCCAGGCATCAGCAATGCGTGAACCGTGAACTTCCAGCTGTTCAGGCTGGTTTTAGAAAAGGCAGAGGAACCAGAGATCAAATTGCCAACATCCGCTGGATCATGGAAAAAGCAAGAGAGTTCCAGAAACACATGTATTTCTGCTTTATTGACTATGCCAAAGCCTTTGACTGTGTGGATCACAATAAACTGTGGAAAATTCTGAAAGAGATGGGAATACACAGTCCACCTAACCTGCCTCTTGAGAAACCTGTATGCAGGTCAGGAAGCAATAGTTAGAACGGACATGGAACAACAGACTGGTTCCAAATAGGAAAAGGAGTATGTCAAGGCTGTAGATTGTCACCCTGCTTATTTAACTTATATGAAAAGTGAATCATGAGAAATGCTGGGCTGGAGGAAGCACAGGCTGGGAATCAAGATTACCGGGAGAAATATCAATAACCTCAGATATGCAGATGACACGACCCTTATGGCAGAAAATGAAGAGGAACTCAAAAGCCTCTTGATGAAAGTGAAAGAGGAGAGTGACAAAGTTGGCTTAAAGCTCAACATTCAGAAAACTAAGATCATGGCATCTGGTCCCATCACTTCATGGCATATAGATGGGGAAACAGTGGAAACAGTGTCTGACTTTATTTTTCTGGGCTCCAAATCATTGCAGATGATGATTGCAGCCATGAAATTAAAAAACGCTTACTCTTTGGAAGGAAAGTTATGACCAACCTAGACAGCATATTAAAAAGCAAAGACATTACTTTGTCAACAAAGGTCCGTTTAGTCAAGGCTGTGGTTTTTCCAGTGGTCATGTATGGATGTGAGAGTTGTACTGTAAAGAAAGCGGAGTGCTGAAGAATTGATGGTTTTGAACTGTGGTGTTGGAGAAGACTCTTGAGGGTCCCTTGGACTTCAAGGAGATCCAACCAGTTCATCCTAAAGGAGATCAGTCCTGAGTGTTCATTGGAAAGACTGATGTTGAAGCTAAAACTCCAATACTTTGACCACCTGATGCAAAGAGCTGACTCATTTGAAAAAACCCTGATGCTGGGAAAGATTGAGGGCAGGAGGAAAAGGGGATGACAGAGGATAAGATGGTTGGATGGCATCACTGATTCAATGGACATGGGTTTTGGTAAACTCTGGGAATTAGTGATGGATTGGGAGGCCTGGCATGCTGCGGTTCATGGGGTCACAAAGATTCAGACACGACTGAGCGACTGAACTGAACTGAACTTTTTGGAAGGAAAGTTATGACCAATTTAGGCAGTATATTGAAAAGCAGAGACATTACTTTGCTAACAAAGTCCAGCTAGTCAAGACTATAGTTTTTCCAGTAGTTATGTTTGGATGTGAGATTTGGACTATGAAGAAAGCTGAGTGCTGAAGAATTGAAGCTTTTGAACTGTGGTGTTGGAAAAGACTCTTTAGAGTCCCTTGGACTGCCAGGAGATCCTAAAGGAAATCAGTCCTCAATATTCATTGGAAGAACTGATCTTGCAGCTGAAACTCCAGTATTTTTGGCCACCTAATGTGAAGAGTTGACTCATTTGAAAAGACCCTGATGCTGGGAAGATTGAAAGCAGGAGGAGAAGGGGATGACAGAGGATGAGATGGTTCAGTGGCATCACTGACTCAATGTACATGCGTTTGAGCAAGCCCTGGGAGTTGGTGATGGACAGAAAGTCTGGCATTCTGTGTCCTTGAGGTTGCTAAGAGTCAGAAATAAGTGAGATGAACTGAACTGATTCATAATATAATGGAAGTTTTAAGGTAGGCATCACTTGAATACAGATTGAAGGATTGTGTTCTCTTTAGTGCCTTAAAATATGTCTCTCAGTTGCGGTGGTTTACCACCTCTGTGAGATTGGCTGCCTATTTTAGCATTTCTAGTTTTAAATCCTATAATCATTTAGCCCTCACCTTTAGCTTTATTCCTGCTCCAAGCTCTAAAGCCAACCTGTCATTAGATTAGGAACATTATACAAAGAACTCTAGGTTAACAATATATTGGTTTGGGGTTGAGAGTGGCAGAATCTATTCTTTATTGTTATTATAAGCTAAGTACTTTATTAAATAAAAATAAGTGCTTACCCAATTATTCTTACAGTAGTGCTATGAAATAATCAATATGCTCATTTTGCTACTTAGGAAAATAAGGAAAATAAGCAATTGAGTAAATGGCTCAAGTTTATTTATTAACAGAGCTGGAACTCACACTCATATCAATCTGATAACAAAGGAGCCAATATTATAGTCATTTCAGCACCAATTTAAAATTGTTTCTGGTCCTATTGTGACTTAGTAGTTGTTCAGTTGCTAAGTTGTATCCGACTCTTTGTGACCCTGTGGACTACAGCATGCCAGGCTTCCCTGTTCTTTGCTGTCTCCCAGAGGTTGTTCAAATACATGTCCATTGAGTCAGTGATGCCATCCAAACATCTCATCCTCTGTCACCCGCTTCTCCTCCTGCCTTCAGTCTTTCTCTGCATCAGGATCCTTTCCAATGAGTCAGCTCTTTGCATCAGAGGGCCAAAGTATTGGAGCATCAGCATCAGTCCTTCCAATGAATATGCAGAGTTCATTTCCTTTAAGATTGGCTAGTTTGATCTCCTTGTTATCCAGGGGACTTTCAAGAGTTTTCTCTACCACCACTATTCGAAAGCATCAATTATTTGGCTTTCAGTGTCCTTTATGGTTCAGTTCTCACATCTGTACATGACTACTGGAAAAACCATAGCTTTGACTATATGGACCATGCATAATTGAATTAACATGACTCTTGCTTTCTTTCTGATAACCAGCTTTTCTCTGTTTTTGGTCATTTTCTTATAGTTAAAATTTATTTTTTGTTAAATAAAGTATGGTATTTTTACATGTTCTCTTACATGTAATAAATATAACTACATATGTACAGTGATTATTTGCACAAGTGTCTTAATTTAACGAAAATTGCATAGAATTTGAGAATGTATTTATTGATTTTAGTATTCTTAGTAATATTTAGAGGTAAAATAGAAAGACTATTCAGATTCTTGGATTTAGAAACTTTAAATTCCAGATGTGACTTTACTACTACTTGCAGTTTAACTTTGGCTCAGTCAGTTTCATCATCTGATGATTATTTTGGGGATACTCCAAACCCTAAATTACAGTAGATCTGGAAAGTCTGAAGCCTTTCCAAAAGTTTGTAGAAGAATCATGAAGAAAGGAAAATGTAAAAAAAGCACAATAGAATGCCAACAATATTCACTATAGCCATCTTGATGAAATTGGTACTATATACAGGATTAAGTTAAAGATTCTGATATCTAAGTAGCCTGGCGTGTGTTCAAGAAGTTGAAAACAAAGGTTGGACAGGTAAAACTAATTTTTAAGATACACATAATAATATGTAATATTATATGTCATAATCTGAGGTAAGAGCTCAGTAAGACCAGGTGAAAAAAGAAGCACCTATTTATAAAAGTAAGGGAAAGATGTTTTAGGCTGGGCTGAAAAGGAAAGAAATTCTGGAAATAAGGAAACCAGTTTTTATCTGTTTGCCTGAATTATTTGATGATGAGGTTTTTTTTATATAAAAATACCTTAGGAACTTGATTAGAATTAAGCTTCATGGAGGGAAACAACACATCCTTATACTGATAAGGAACATTTCAGGCTTATTTTCCGGGGAGATAGGGCTTAAGTATCACCACAGCAAGCTGCCACGTTAGTGTTCTGTGCTTAGCCAAGGGGAAAACAGCTGGAGCAGAGCCAGCAGACAGACAGTGGGATGTATCTTCCCACACACAAGCACCTCTTTAATTCTCTGGTGTGAAGTTTAACATTTTCACAGCTACAAAAATCAGACACATGAAATTCAGCTTTCTTTTTTGTCCTCACATACTCTTGTTCCAGTAGCTCTTTTATTTCTCTAATTTTGTCACACTTTTCAATTAAACAACTACAACTAAAAATTTTGGAGTATGTAATTGTAGTGACAGAAAAGAGAGTTGAAAACAAGAAACTATATATGAAATTTAGTCTCACTCTATAAAATAGTGCGATTGAGTGCTTCTACAGTAAGAACATTTCTATTTGAAATGCTACACATTTAATACTATTTCTAAGATTAAAATTTCTTTCTTATTCTTGAATACTATGTTTATGTATTTAATTTGCACATATTTTATACCCAGATAAGATCAAAATATTTGACATTAATTATCAAGGTGAAAATTAATCTTCCAGAAACAAAGATTACTATTAAACATGCTAGATCTATTCATTTAAATTTTCTTCAGGAAGACGAAAAGCCAAATAATTGTCCGTATGTGTTTTATTTCAAAGACCAAAGGTAAAAGAAAGAACGTTCCTTTAACAAAATATATGTAAGCTTGTCTTCTATAAAGCTCATACAACATAGGAGTAAATTATTTTTATTAAAAAATTAACAAATTGTATCATGGGCAAAAAGGAGATGAAACTACTTTTAGAGTTAAATTAAAAATATAGTTAAAAATCAGTAAATGATATAGTCTTTGCTGTTTTCAATGGTTCAAGTATGGAATTTATACTCTTTCCTAATGAAATAGTGATTGCATTCTGAAAATGTTTTTATTGAAAATAAAAGATAGTAAAATGCCTGGGGAATATTTTCATGAATAAATCCTGTCTTTTTAATAAGTTGCTGTGTAAATTTAGATTTTTTTAAAGAACCCCAAAGCTCTTAGAATAAAACAGTTGATTTTAGGAATTATATGTACTATTATCAGTATTACCTTATGTTCATCATAACTTAAATGAAAAGGAAAAAAGGAAAGCATATAAAATATATTTTTATGGTGCTTCTGACTTCAACTAGAGTGTTACTATACTTTTTTCTTTGAATAACCTAAAATTTATGTCATTTCAAATTTTACATGCATAATGTTTTTTATTTTTTGTGCCCTCTCTTGTTAGTAAAATCATTACCTAATAAAATGTTTGCTTTTCATGTTTATGACACCTGTATTACATAGCAAGATATAATTAGATACACAGTTAAGCTCTGGATGCAGGGGTTAGGGGCTCTAGCCACCTTGCAGTAGATATCTTTACAGTGGGGCCTCAGTATTTAAGAATCCACATCAGTAGATTCATCTAACAGTGGATCATGCAGTGCTATAGTATTTATTGAAAAAGAAAAAGTCTGCATGTAAGTGGACCCATGCAATTCAAACCTGTGTTAAGAATCAGCTGTAATTTAAAAAATTTTTCAGTGTTTTAGTTGAGGCCTACTTAGTATTTTTTTAAACATTCTTTGGAGAGCCTTCAGATACTAGCTATAGTTTTCTCATTTCTTTAAAGTTATCTGATCACTACCTTTAATAAGGTAGTGATAAAAAACATAATCTTCCATTATAAATTGAGAATGCAATGTAATACAGTTTCCATTAACACAAGGAGGAGAAAAATGCTGATTTTAACCTTGTCAGTTTCTCCATTTCTTTCTAACTTACACTCTGATCCTGTTGTACTGAATTTGGTTTTCTAAGGAAATAGCTACCTTAACCCACCTTGGTGTATTTTTTAAGGAATAAAAAGAAAAATAAAAAAAGCAAACAGATTTTGAAGTCAAATGGGTTTAAATCACAGCTCTTTCACTTCATAGCTCAAAGACCTAATAAAATTTTTTAACTGTCATGCTGCTGCTGCTGCTAAGTCGCTTCAGTCGTGTCTGACTCTGTGCGACCCCAGAGACGGCAGCCCACCAGGATCCCCCGTACCTGGGATTCTCCAGGCAAGAACACTGGAGTGGGTTTGCCATTTCCTTCTCCAATGCATCAAAGTGAAAAGTGAAAGTGAAGTCGCTCAGTCATGTCCGACTCTTAGCCACCCCATGGACTGCAGCCTACCAGGCTCCTCTGTCCAGGGGATTTTTCAGGCAAGAGTGCTGGAGTGGGGTGCCATTGCCTTCTCTGTAACTGTCATGAGTCTCAGTGTTTTCAACTCTAGTATGTAGGTAATGTCATGAGGTTTTTATCTGAATTAAATTGAACAATTAATAAAGAAATATCACACCAGTATACTTTGTATATAATAATTCATATTAAATATTAGATGATGTTATTTATTAGAGTTAATATTTATCAATTTCATCATAAATTTGAAAAAATCTTTTACTGGGAAAATTTCACCACCACAGAAATTGGTACTCATAGGTATAATGGATATTATATAAGATACAATTACAGCTAGACTGATGAATACAAATAATTCCTTAAAAGTATATAACTTTCACTTTAGTGAAAATAAAAGGCATAATTAATTGAATGGTTCTTATATATACTTTGTATATGATATATTCTGAAATCTACATACTTCACATAAATTGCTGAATATTAAGTGCTTTTTGGCTGTTGTATTCGAGTAAACTTACGGTGTTGTTTAAGTAGAAATAAATATATATGTGTATTTAACAGTTTTTAAAACTGTACATAAATTATACAAGTCTTGGAGAGAACACATACTATTTTCCATTTGTTTGTTTATCAGTATATTAACTCTCTTTCCTGACAGCGTAGGGGAAATTATAATGATTTAAAGAGTGAATCTTTATCAGTATTTGACAGAGAAGGAAAATGATGATAACATACAAACAGTTATTTATAACAAAATTTAACTTGAAAGTGACAGTTGCTCAGTATTTGATTTACACCTTTATTTTAGTCAGTAGAATAGACTTCCACAGTCCAGTGGGTCCCTGTTTAAGTTGGCTGTTAAAGTATGAAAATATACCTTTTGGATGTATAGTTACTATAGAGATGCAAATGAGAAAATATTCATGTGGTATTTTTTTTCCTCTGCCATCACTTCCCTTAAAGGTAGTCCAGGAATTTTGGTATTGACTTATTAAATTGTCATTTGACTTTTTTATATTTAGTAATTCATACCGACAAGTTTCTCTGTGTTGCTTTACATCCTACACCCACAAAAGGTCTATACTACCAAAATCTAAATAAAACACAAATAAATATAATCCAAATACCCAGCTAGTATAGGGAGTTCTTGATTTCTTATTACCATGCCTTGGTGGAGTCAGTTTGTTTTAATAGTGTAGAGGAAGAACATGTAACAATATGTAATAACTATAAATCAAAAGTCTGCTTATATATCTAAGTGTCCACTCAACTTCTTCAGTTATTCTCTGATCTTCCTAAAATTCTTCAAAGCAAAACTCATTGAGAGCGTTCACACTTCCCGTTTTCTCACACCGTTTATTTCACACCAATTTGATTCTCATATCTCTACATCTAACAGGTACGTTTCAGTCTTGCTTTTACATAGATTTGGCGTATTTTGAAGTATTTATTCATATATGCCACCCTGAATGTCTTCTCTTTGGATTCTGTAATTCCATATTTTCCTCTTTCTTCCATTTCTCTCTCTAGCCACATTTCCTCAATATACTTTTTTATTCAGTTTCTACAGCTAACCTCTTCTATTTAGTAATTAACTAAAAGCTTGTTCTTTAAAAAGATAAGTCAAATCAGTAACTTTAGCCACACTCATCAAGGTAAAAGGAAGAGGCCCCAACTCAATAAAATCAGAAATAAAAAAGAAGTTACAATAAACATCACAGAAATACAAGGGCTAATGAGAGACTACTATGAACAACTATATACCAATAAAATCAAGATTGTGGGAAGAAATATCAATTACCTCAGATATGCAGAAGACACCACCCTTATGTCAGAAAGTGAAGAGGAACTAAAGACCTCATGATGAACGTGAAAGAGGAGAGAGGAAAAAGCTAGCTTAAAACTCAACATTCCAGAAATGAAGATCATGGCATCTGGTCCCATTACTTCATGGCAAATAGATGGGGGAAACAATGGAAACAGTGAGAAACTTTATTTTCTTGGGCTCCAGAATCACTGCAGATGATGACTGCAGCCATGAAATTAAAAGACGCATGCTTCTTGGAAGCAAAGCTATCACAAACTTAGACAGCATATTAAAAAGAAGAGGGATTACTTTGCTTTGTTAACAAAGGTCCATCTAGTCAAAGCTGTGGTTTTTCCAGTATTCATGTATGGATGTGAGAGTTGGACCATAAAGAAAGTTGAGTGTCTTAGAATTGATACTTTAGAATTGTGGTGTTGGAGAAGACTCTTGAGAGTCCCTTGGACTGCAAGGAGATCCAAGCAATCAATGCTAAAGGAAATCAGTCCTGAATATTCATTGGAAGGACTGATGCTGAAGCTAAACTCCAATACTTTGACCACCTGATGCAAAGAACTGACTCCTTAGAAGAGACCCTGAAACTGAGAAAGATTGAAAGCAGGAGGAGAACGGGACAACAGAGGATGAGAGGGTTGGATGGCATCACCAACTCAATGGCCATGAGTTTGAGCAAGCCCTGGGAGATAGTGATGGACAGGGAAGTCTGACATCCTGCAGTCCATGAGGTTGCAAAGAGTCGGACATGACTGAGTAACTGAACTGAACTGAACTGGCTGATGAGAAATTGACAAATTCTTAGAAAGGTATGATTTCTCCAGACTGAACAAGAAAAAATAGAAAATATGAACAGACCAATTAACAGTATTGAAATTAAATCTTTACTTTAAAAACTCCCAATTCCATATATATGTGTTAGTATACTGTATTGGTGTTTTTCTTTCTGGCTTACTTCACTCTGTATAATCGGCTCCAGTTTCATCCATCTCATTAGAACTGATTCAAATGTATTCTTTTTAATGGCTGAGTAATACTCCATTGTGTATATGTACCACTGCTTTCTTATCCATTCATCTGCTGATGGACATCTAGGTTGTTTCCATGTCCTGGCTATTATAAACAGTGCTGCGATGAACATTGGGGTACATGTGTCTCTTTCAATTCTGGTTTCCTCGGTGTGTATGCCCAGCAGTGGGATTGCTGGGTCATAAGGTAGTTCTATTTGCAATTTATTAAGGAATCTCCACACTGTTCTCCATAGTGGCTGTACTAGTTTGCATTCCCACCAACAGTGTAGGAGGGTTCCCTTTTCTCCACACCCTCTCCAGCATTTATTGCTTGCAGACTTTTGGATCGCAGCCATTCTGACTGGTGTGAAGTGGTACCTCATTGTGGTTTTGATTTGCATTTCTCTGATAATGAGTGACGTTGAGCATCTTTTCATGTGTGTGTTAGCCATCCGTATGTCTTCTTTGGAGAAATGTCTATTTAGTTCTTTGGCCCATTTTTTGATTGGGTCATTTATTTTTCTGGAATTGAGCTGCATAAGTTGCTTGTATATTTTTGAGATTAGTTGTTTAATGGACTTTTGGACTCAGAGGGAGAGGGAGAGGGTGGGATGATTTGGGAGAATGGCATTCTATCATGTATACTATCATGTAAGAATTGAATCGCCAGTCTATGTCTGACGTAGGATACAGCATGCTTGGGGCTGGTGCATGGGGATGACCCACAGAGATGTTATGGGGAGGGAGGTGGGAGGGGGGTTCATGTTTGGGAACACATGTAAGAATTAAAGATTTTAAAATTAAAAAAAAAAAAAAAAGATTTGGAAAAAAAAAAAAAAAAAACCTCCCAACAACAACAACAAAAATCCAGGACCAGATTGATTCACAAGTGAATTATACAAAACTTTTAAAGAGGAGTTAACATCTGTATTCTCAAACTATGCGAGAAAATTGCAGAGAAAGGGACACTTCTGTATTCATTCTATGAGCCTGGCATCACCCTGACAGCAAAACCAAAGATGTACAATCTAGATTTAGAAAACACACAGGAACCAGAGATCAAATTGCCAGTATCTGTTGCATCATACAAAAAGCAAAGGAATTTCAGAAAAAAAAAAATCTATTTTTTTTTGTTGTTGTTTATTTCACTGATAGCGCTAAAGCCTTGGAATATGTGGATCCCAACAAACTGTGGAAAATTCTTAAAGAGGTGGGAATACCAGACCACCTAACCTGCCTCCTGAGAAAGCTGTATGCAGGTCAAGAAGCAACAGTTAGAACCAAACATGGAACAGTGGACTGGTTCAGAATTGGGAAAGGAGTATGTCAAGGCTGTATATTGTCACCCTGCTTATTAAACTTATATGCAGAGTACATCATGCAAAATGCAGGGCTGGATTAATCATAAGCTGGTATCAAGATTGCTGGGAGAATATCTACAACCTCAGATATGCAGATGATACCACTCTAATGGCAGAAAGTGAAGGGGAACTAAATAGCCTCTTGATGAGGGTGAAAAAGGAGAATGAAAAAGCTGGCTTGAAATTCAACATTTGAAAAACAAAGATCATGGCATTCATTTCCATCATTCATGGCAAATGAATGAGGAAAAAATAGAAGCAGTGACAGATTTTATTTTTTGAGGCCCCACAATAACTCTGATGGTAACTGCAGCCATGAAATTAAAAGACGCTTGCTCCTTGGAAGAAAAGCCATGGCAAACCTTTGTTTTTGTTCAGTCGCTCAGTCGTGTTGGACTCGAATTTTCAACACCATAGACTGCAGCATTCTAGGCTTCCTTGTCCTCATCGAGTCGGTGATGCTATCTAACCATCTCATCCTCTGTCATCCCCTTCTCCCAGTGCCCCCAATCTTTCCCAGCATCAGGGTCTTTTCCAGTGAGTCAGCTCTTTGCTCACGTGGCCAAAGTATGGGAGCTTCAGTTGGAGCATCAATATTCATTCCTTGCAATGAATATTCAGGGTTGATTTCTTTTAGGGTTGACTGGTTTGAGCTCCTTGCTGTCCAAGGGACCCTCGAGTCTTCTCCCGCACAACAGTTAGAAAGCATTAATTTTTATGTGCTCACCCTTCTTCATGGTCCAGCTTTCACATCTGTAAAGACTATGGAAGAACCATAGCTTTGACTAGATGGACCTTTGTTGGCAAAGTGATGTCTCTGCTTTTAATACACTGTCATTTATCATAGATATTCTCCAAGGAGCAAACTTCTTTTAATTTTGTGGCTGCAGTCACCATCCACATTGATTTTGGAGCCCAAGAAAATAAAATGTGACACTGACTGAGGGAGCATACCTCAACATAATAAAGGCCATATATGACAAACCCACATCTAACAACATATTTACTAGTGAAAAGATGAAAGCTTTTCTTCTAAGATCAGGGAAATTACAAGGATGGCTACTCACACCGCTTTTATTCAACACAGTTTTGGAAGTCATAACCACAACAATCACATAAAAAAATAAAAAGAATCCTATTTGGAAAGGAAGAAGTAAAACTGACTCTGTTTTCAGATGATAAGATACTATTCATAGAAAATCTTAAAGACACTACTGGAAAGCTATTAGAACTCACTAATGAATTTGATAAACTTGTAGAACACAGAGTCCTAATTCAAGTTAAATGTTCTGACATCTGGCAGAGTGGCAGTCATCAAAAAGAAAACAAATAAAAAACCTTGACAAGGATATGGAGAAAAAGGAACTCAATACACTGTTAGTGTGAATGTAGGTTGCTGCAGTCACTCTGGTAAACTGTATGGAGGGCACTCAAAATACTAAAAATAGGACTACTATATGATCCTGCAATTCCGCTTGTGGGTACATACCTGGAAAAAAACAGTAATTCAAAAAGATTAATGCAACCCAGTGTTCATAGCAGCATTATTTACAATAGCCAAGATATTAAATCTACAGAAGTGTCCATTAACAGATGAATGGATAAAGATGTGGTATATATACTCAATAGAATACTACTCAGCCATAAAAAGGAATGGAATTTTTGCCATTTGCAGCTCATAGGTGGAATTTGAGAGCATTATGCTAAATGAAATGTCAGACAGAGAAAGATAAATACTGTACAATATCACTTATATGTGGAATCTAAACAAATACATGTAGTAACTATAACATTATACAACACAGCAAATATAGCCAATATTTTATAGTAACTGTAAATGAAGTACCTTTAAAAATGTGAATCACTACATTTTACACCTACAATATATTATGTTGTACACCAACTATACTACTTGAATTTAAAAAAAAAAAAAAGTTGAAACTTCGTAAGGCTCTCTTCTAGTCCAGAGAAGGCAAAACTTTTCTGTAAAGGGTCACATAGTAATTATTTTAGGCTTTACAGAATGCATGGTTTCTCTGTACTTTGAGGGATATTCTCTTCTGCCGTAACTACTCAGCTATGCCCTAATAGCAGGAAAGCAACCACATACAACACATGAATGAACGAGACTGTTTCTAGCTCTGTTGTTCTGCTTCTTTTTTTTTTTTCTTAAAATATTGTATATGAGATTTTACCTAAATTTTCTCCTACTTCTCCTAGTTAAAGGAAAACAGTTTTGTAGAGGGAAGATTTGGCTAAGACGACTTTTAACTTCATAAATCTATACCTCACAATTCTGTTATTTTTCACAAAATGATCCAAAAATTTGATCTGTACTTTTGATCCTCTGCTTCCGCTATACTCTCGCATGTTACCTTTTCCTATATTTCTCCAGGGCTTCCCTGGTGGCTCAGATGATAAAGAATCCACCCACAATGCAGGAGACATGGGTTTGATCCTGGGTTGGGAAGATCCCCTGGAGGAGAGCATGGCAACCCACTCCAGTATTCTTGCCTGGAAAATCCCCATAAACAGAGGAGACTGGTGGACTACAGTCCATGTGGTCACAAAAAGTCACACACTACTGAGCAACTAAGCACACAGCACATCTTTGTCCATGTTGTTCCTGTTCAGATTAACTTAGATTAATCCTTCCAGGAGTTCCTTTTCAGTGAGGGACTCTGTCCTGGAAAGAAGCTTAATAGTATTAATTTTGAGGTTTAATATAATCCAGACTACACTTTCCTTGTGGCTCAGCTGGTAAAGAATCTGCCTGGAATGTGGGAGACTTGGGTTCGATCCCTGGGTTAGGAAGATCTCCTGGAGAAGGGAAAGGCTACCCACTCCAATATTCTGGCCTGGAGAATTTGAGGTTGCAAAGAGTTGGACACGACTGAGCAGTTTTCACTTCACATGATCCAGACTATTCCACTGGCTTTCTGACTTTACCATGGTCTCCTTGTTTGTATGTGGATGCTATGTTGCTTCAATCTTGTCCAACTTTCTGTGACCCTATTGACTGGAGCCCGCCAGGCTTCTCTGTCCATGAGATTCTCCAGGCAAGAATACTGGAGTGGGCTGCCATTTCCTCCTTCAGGGGATTTCCTGACCTGGAGTTTGAACCAAGTCTCCTATGTCTTTTGCACTGCAGGCAGATTCTTTATCACTAGTGGCACCCAGGAAGCCCATGGTGTCCTTGTATTCACCCACAAATAAGCCTGCAGTATTTTCTCCTTGATAGCTGCTCTTCTCGTGCTGACTCTCTCTGCTTACCAGATTTCTCTAGTAAGGAGGTGAGCTCTCAGGGTCATGGAGAGACTGAATGCCTAACACCTTCTTCCTCTTCACAGTTTCTGATGCCATGCAGATTTTGTAGCTGTCCTTGACTTTATTAATTGGCATTTCAAGTTCATGGTATATAGTTGAATTTGTTGCAGATGTCCAGGATTTTTGGTGTTATTATTCTGTTTTTAATGAGAGAATTTGGAAAGATTCAAAAGCTGTTGTATTTCTGTGTTTATCCTCCATAGGAGTAATTTGGTGTGCTTATTTTTCAAATCAGAAAAGGTAAATGTCTTAGGATTCTTGATTCCAGTATTTGAGGTATCTTTATTTTTAAATGTATTCACTGATTGATTTACATTCACTTATTGAGTACTATAATCCAGAAATTTGATTAAATGTTTGTGATTCAGGAAACAGAATGCTCCGGGCATCATGTCAGGCACTTTAAGCAAAGAATATCCCACTTACCCTTTAGAACAACACGGTTTTCATTTTCTGTATCAAAGGGTGAGAGCAATTATGTTGCTAAAGATCACAGGCAACTTCAGTACGGGGTCTTTGAGTATATTGTACAGTTGAATGAAATACATAGTTTAAGCATTTGTTTACTGCTTACAGTTGCCACTTTGTTGAGCATTGGGGATAGGATAATGTGCCAGCTCTTTTCATCATATTTACTTATTCTTTATATTGAAAACTTTACTTATAATGGCCCTCGAATTTAATTTTATTAGGAACAGAAGGAGACATTAAAAAGCTAAAAGGAATGAAAATGAATAATTCTTTCATACACTCACTCAGGCAGCATATTTTTTAAAAAATGGATGAAATTTTAAACATTAAACTTTTAACATTAGTTCTTACTTTTAAGACATTCAGGATAGGAATATAAATCAGGTTTCACCACAAGGAAGAAATGTTAACTGTTCTGTAAACAATTCTATAATAGAAATCGTTATTGTGTTACTTTATACTTAGCTGCTCATCTGAGGTACATAATTTTCTTTTGTGTCTAGGTCAGATTAACTCCACAGCAATATTATTAGACCTTTCTTTAAGCCTTTCTGTGAGTTGTTTCCTCTAAAAAAATGCTTATTTTAAAAATATAGCATTTATAAAAGCATCTATCATTGTTTCTTTGATATTTTAAAATTATATTTAATGTTATTTAAATATCATTTATTTCACAGATGCCCAGATTTTTCTTATTGACAGTGTCTGTACTAAGTGTTGTATAATGCTTTGCTACTCAAAATGTCATTGAAGCACCTGAAGGATCTGCATCACTTGGGAGCTAGAAATGGAGAACCTGGGTTTTACAGATTCAGAGTCTGCATTTTAATAAGATACCCAAGTTATTCTTATACTTCTTAAATTTTGGGAAGTTCTGTCATATTATTAGACTCAACTATGGGAAGAAAATAAATAATGTTAACTACCAAATTTTAAATAATTTATTAAGGCATTTTTTGAATATATGATCTAAAATAATATTTGAACAGACTAAATATTATATGAATTTTTATTTAGCAATTTTAAAATCTTGTGTAATATTTGTCATACAGTTCAGTTTTTTGGTGCAGTTTTAATAACAGATATGGGTGTTAGAGATCATTTTATATAGCATCAATGGTAGCAAACCTCATTTGTTTTCACGGGAGTTGAAAACAACAACTATTGATTATGAATTAACAAAGAGACCTACTAAATAAGGCTGCACAGTCCTCAACCAAGGGGGTAGATACAGTCCTGCCACATTTACATCCACACTGGCTCACACCTGGAATGTAAGTAGCATAAAGGCTACTTTTCCTTTTCTCTTTTCTCTTTATACAGTAATGTATGGAACAGCACCAGGGCTTCCCAGGTGGTGCTAGTGTTAAAGAACCCGACTGCCGATGCAGGTGATGCAAGAGACAGGGCCTTGATCCCTGGGTTGGGAAGATCCCCTGGAGAAGGGCATGGCAGCCCTCCCCAGTATTCATGCCTGGAGAATCTCATGGACAGAGGAACCTGGCAGGCTACAGTCCATGGGGTGACAAAGAGTTGGATGCAATGGAGCACTCACAGAATGAAAAGCATTTTATTAGGTGACCTTAATCACATTTTCATGGATGAAGAGATGAAGACTCCAGTTAAATGTCTTGACTATAAATTGCCTTGATTATAATATAAAAGAATATAATAAACTATGGAAACTGTTATATGTCAATACTGATACTGTGTTTTAAGAAATGTTTTAAATTTCCAACCTTACAGTAGTGAATGTTTGATAATGAGGAGTATTTGTGCCTATTTGTACCATAGCTGGCAGGAGTAGGTGTTTAGTATATGTCCTATAAATGAAAGAAACATACTCATGGCTCATGCCAACTTCATGAGTTGGCTTTCAACATCACCATCTTTCCTCTGATTACTATACTCTGGAGGCAATTTGAATGTTTGGCAGTTGACTTTATTGTGTGTCTATGGTTTCTCGATTGACCTTGATTAATCTAGAATGAGGAGAATGCTCTGACTTAATTGAAAGTATACTGACCTGATAATTGAAGATATGAGTTTAATTAACCTGATAATTGAAGATCTGGTCTAATTCCCAGCTCTGTTACTGATGCTACTTTGAGTTTAGTCTTCTCATTTAATTCTCCCTCCATTGTTTTCTTTTTTTATAGAATAAGGGAAATCCTAGCTGTCTTATATGGTATTCAGTTCAGTTCAGTCGCTCAGTCGTGTCCGACTCTTTGCGACCCCATGAATCGCAGCACGCCAGGCCTCCCTGGCCATCACCAACTCCCAGAGTTCACTCAGACTCGCGTCCGTCGAGTCAATGATGCCATCCAGCCATCTCATTCTCGGTCGTCCCCTTCTCCTCCTGCCCCCAATCCCTCCCAGCATCAAAGTCTTTTCCAATGAGTCAACTCTTCGCATGAGGTGGCCAAAGTACTGGAGTTTCAGCTTTAGCATCATTCCTTCCAATGAACACCCAGGGCTGATCTCCTTAAGGATGGACTGGTTGGATCTCCTTGCAGTCCAAGGGACTCTCAAGAGTCTTCTCCAACACCACAGTTCAAAAGCATCAATTCTTCGGCGCTCAGCCTTCTTCACAGTCCAACTCTCACATTCATACATGACTACTGCTGTCATTAAATTTGTGTCAACATTATTGGTAGTATATTATTTAAGTAGAGCTAATGGGAGCAGACTTCCCCAAGCTCTTGTATGTTAAAAAATATTTTTCCCTATCCTCAATATTTGTTGAGTTTTCTTGTTTGTCTGTTGCTTTGTTTTGTATAATAGTCTGGAAAGTCTGGTGTTAATGTAATTATTTTGCCTTTTGTGAATTATTTGTCACTTTTGCTTGGCTGCTGCTGCTGCTGCTAAGTCGCTTCAGTCGTGTCCGACTTTTGCTTGGAGGCCTTGACAATTTTATCTTTGTTCTTGGATTATCCTAGGTCAGTTTTCCCAGGTGAGCCCTTTTAATGTACACATTCAGGTCTTTTCCTTTTTCTGAATGTTTTCTTGGTCACAGTTTTTTTGTGCTATTTCCATTCCCTTATTTGGTTATTCTTCTTTTAAATTAGAAATTTATTAATATGTATTAATTAAATGAATCAGTATGTATTAATTTACATACCAGTTATCCTTTGCCCGTCTTTCATTACCCACGCTCTATCTCTTTTACTGTTTTGTCATTGTCATTCTTTTGGTTATTTTCCTACCTTTCCTCAGTGGACTGTAGTAAATTTTCCTTTGGTTTTTTTCTGCCGTGGGCGCTTGTAATGTATTCTCCATTTCAGAGATAATTTTGTCTTTTTATTCTGTTTCTTTCCTGAGCTCAGTCAACTTTTTTTTTCCCATTCATCTATTAATATTTCTTTTCCCACTTGGTGTTTAGACTTTGAATGTTTTATTAAAAGTTTTTTTTTAAACATCAGATTCTTGTTTGACTGTATTTAATTCTGCATTGTACAGTAACAGTTTTCTTTTGCTTTGTAGTTGCTTTGTGTGAGGGAATTATCTTCAGCTGATATATGTGAAATTTTATTGCTTAAATTTCTTTAGTAGCTTTGTGAGGACTTCACTTACTTTTTCTTTACATTTATGCTATAAGGCTTTTATATAACCTTCCTAATTTAGTAATTCTCTATTCTCTTAGTGTAGCAAATCCAGGTACTTTGTAGGACTGTTTTGGTGGGGAGGAGTTGTGAATTTTCCCATTTCACTGTTCACTTTTTGTTTTGTTGGACCCATATTTTCTCTGTTTTTCTTTCCTTCATTATTGAATTGCCAAAAGGTGCTTTTTGTGTTTTTTACTTTCTGTAAATTGTGCTTATCAAAGAGTTTCCCTCTAAATAACATGTATGTTAGTCCCTCAGTCATGTCTGACTCTTTGCAACCCCATGACTGTAGCTGCCAGGCTTCTCTGTCCATGGAATTCTCTAAGCAAGAATATTGCAGTGGATAGCCATTCCTTTCTCCAGGGGATCTTTCCAACCCAGGT
The DNA here is from genome assembly GCF_032405125.1 of Capricornis sumatraensis. Taxonomy (NCBI): domain Eukaryota; kingdom Metazoa; phylum Chordata; class Mammalia; order Artiodactyla; family Bovidae; genus Capricornis; species Capricornis sumatraensis. The sequence goes on along the minus strand of NC_091075.1, from coordinate 36,687,439 downwards.
ATCACAACCATGTTCCTGCATTACGGGCAGATTCTTTACCATCTGCCCCATTGGAGAGACACATTTAAATTTCATGTATCTCTTTAAATCAAGTATTTTAAGTTATGCCTGTCACTTTTAAAGATATCTGACCTTATAAATTGGGCTCATTCTGATATCCTTTCCCTGTAGTCTCTGCTCTGATCTGCATATTTTTCAGCCATGTTCAGATATAGGGTGGATTTTATCTTTCAATTTATCTCTCAAATCAGTTTCTTTTTTTCTTCCCCAGATTTTCTCAGTCTACATTTGCTTATGAACAGGAATGGGGCCACAGCATGAGAGATGATTTTGCAGTTTTTGCCATTTTCTTTCTTCAAGTTATGATTAAAGAATTTACATAGAATTTAATTTCTTTTATGCTTTTTTTAAATGTAGAATTTAGGTTTTCCTCATTTTCCCTTATTTTCAGGGAATTTTGGGGAGATAAGTGCCTGCATTGTCACCATAGCCTTCAGCTTCCCTGGAAATTTTTAAAAATATTTCTAAAATTTTGTAAAACTACAGTTATATTATTTTAATCATTGACAGCTTTGACTTGCCTTTGCTCATGCTCATGCAAGATTTGTTACTTAAATAAAATTTAGCTTGAGAACATCATGTGTTGTTTTGCAACATGATATACCTTTTTAGTAACAGCCAACCATTGGCTCATTTTAAATCATGTCTTCAGCTTCTCATTAAATAAGATTCTTTCATTGATGAATTATTCACTTGTTCTCTAATTGAAATATTTGAAATATTTATCTTACAAAGTCTCCAGAGTGTCTTGGTAGAGTAGTTCATTTTTCTTCAGAAATAATAAAATAATATAATAATTATGTGAGGACCTTGTGGAATGAGTCATTCAGGTATAAAATATTTTTAACTTTTCCATTTTTGCATTATGTCAATTACTTTGACTTCTGATACTTTTATAAGTTTAATCAAATGGAACAAAAATTTCTTTGGACAGAGATGCTAAGTATTTTTTATTTGTATGGATATTTCTGGTAATGATAAAAATCCATGAAAAATACAAAGTGTGGAGTAATTTTAGCAATAAATTAAAAAAAATTTTACATAGCTAAGTCATTTCAGGAAAGCATACCCTTTGACTACTTTATTTGTGTATTGCTACTTGACAAGTTTTTAGAAATTCTTTAAAATTAAATAATTAGTAAGCCAAATTTGCTAGAGAGTGCAAATTTTGATTCAATATATATGCTAACTACATAGTTTAAATAAATGGAATTTGAATTCTCAGAAAATTTATTAATCCTTGGTGAATACAAAAGTGAAATATTGTAAAAGGAGAAGTTGAAGAATAAGTTAAAGGATGATCATGCTTCAAATTTATAGAAATGTGAGACTAAGTAATTGGAAGAAAAATATTGTGATTTCTTTCAGAGAATAATGAATGATTAAAAGAATTGAAAGATTATTAACTGGCATTTGATATTTTATTTGAATCAAAGCCTCAGAAATAATAAATGATAATTAGATTCCGGTTTTAACTATCCAGTGCCATTATTTAATTTTGGTTTAGTGTGAATCATCTTTAGAATATATGATCTCAATAAAACATGCACTATATTGGATACAAACATGGGTTTAAAATGCCAATTTCTTTCTTCCATCCTAGACTTTTCTTTTTCCTATTGTCATTTTCACCATCCTAGTCTCTTACCACTCATCTTTGAGTCTCCCTTCTTGGATAGCAGTATCCACTCCTGCTTAGTAATCCGCTCTACTGCCAGGATGATCTTTTTGAAATGACATGCAATGTGTACTATAGACATACCTTTTTGTCCTCATCTCCACTCCACCACCTGTCACTCTACAGAGATGGTATCCTTAGTCTGTTTTTTCAGGCTTTCCATGGTCTTTCCTCCACCTTCTACTCTAGCCAGATTTTGTAGTGTTCTCACTCTTGTAAAATGTACTGCAGTCACATTGCTTTTCTTTTATTTCCTCTAATGTGCCATGTTCCTTCACCACAAGGCCCTTTCACACAGGTTTTTGTTGTCTAAAGGAATCAAGCCTCTCTCTTGCATGTGCCTGCAGTGGGGTTCTTAACTGCTCTTCACTCAAATATATAACATGTTTATTGACTACTGTCTGCCTCCTCAGTATGCCAGAAGTTCTGTACTAGTGAACTTACAGATCATATCAGACCCTCTATGAGCTCAGTTTGGTAAAAAAGAAAATTCATCCACATATTCATTAATTTCTAACTGAAACTTATCCTTTCCTTCAAGTATAAATTTAGGAAACAAACTATAGCAGTATATTCATAGTGCCTCTGTCTTTGTTACAAATATGCATGACATTTATTTTTATCACATTAGACTCATGGGAGATATTTCAAAGTATCATTTAAGCTCATTAGTATATTAAATCACAGAACATAATAGATCTGCTACTAGATCTTAATTTGTTAATAAAGAAATATATGTTACTGTATCACAAATTTGTTTTTAACATTTTAGATGCAATTTATGATGATTTATTTTATAATTCTATATATTTAAAAACATAATTTGATATATATATTTAAATGTGTGTGCATGCCAAGTCGCTTCAGTCATGTCTGACTCTTTGTGACCTCATGGACTATATAGCCCACCAGGCTCCTCTGTCGAATGGATTCTTCAGGCAAGAGTACTGGAGTGGGTTGCCATGCCCACTCCAGGGAATCTTCCCAATGCATGGATGAACCCACGTCTCTTATGTCTCCCACGTTGACTGGCAAGTTCTTTTATCATTAATGCTACCTGGGAAGCCCATATATTTAAATATATGATGCTAGAAAGGGATCCATAGTCTGTTTAAAACTATCAAAATGGTACAGGGACATAGTAGGCCCTGGGACATAGTAGGCTTTTAATACATATGTACTAAATAAGGGAATGACGGTTCAACTCAGACTTTCACAGTAACAATTTCTTTAACTTATTTACATGGGACTATACCCTATCATAAACTCTTATAGGATCAGGTCAGTCAGTTCAGTTTAGTTCAGTCACTCAGTCTTGTCCGATTCTTTGCAACCCCATGGACTATAGCATGCCAGGCATCCCTGTCCATCACCATCTTCTGGAGCTTGCTCAAACTCATGTTCATCGAGTTGGTAATGCCATTCAACCATCTCATCCTCTGTCTTCCACTTCTCCTCCTGCCTTCAATCTTTCCTAGCATCAGGGTGTTTTCCAGTGAGTTAGTTCTTCTCATCAGATGGTCAAAGTATTGGAGTTTCAGCTTCAGCATCAGTCCTCCCAATGATTATTCAGGATAATGAGATTAATGCTCAACATAACTCCAAAGAAAAGTCAACATGCCTGTTCAATAGCATTATTTCAAAGGCTGTAATACACAGCAGCAGAGCCTGTGCTTGCAAATTATTTCATTCTTATCCAGTTAAAATTTTGATGACATGGAAATAGATTCCCATGGTGAAAAGACCATAGAAAGTCATTTCTATAGTCTTTAATTAACCTCTTTTATTTTTCATTCGCTTTCCTTATGGGAGTGCACTGACCATATTGCAGACTCTCAAAATTAAGACAGTTAAGAACATTCAAGTATTTCTTAAAATCCTTTGAAAGGTGATAACTAAATAAGAATATGATGTGACAATATCAGTATTAGTATTAGTATATTAGTATCAGTATTTCTCACCCCAAATATTGCTCTTTGGTTATGATCCCCTTTATTTCCCACCAAAAATATTTTTAAATGGTACATTTGTATTAATTACTATATCAAGCTGTATGTAGAGAATAGATTACACAACAGATAGCATTTTGCAGAGTTTGGAGTTTATCGGCTTTCAGACATACCTGGGTCCTAACATCTGCTCTGCTGCTTCCCAACTCTTGCGCTTCAGGCAAGTTGCACAACTGTCAGAAGCCTTGGTTTGCATAATATAAAACAGAAACAACAATAATTGGGATTGCTGTAAGCATTACATTGCATAACACAATGGTTGATATTTCAGTTAGCAATAGATAAACATTTGTTGTTTCGTGATTAAAATATGATCATCCATGATAGAGATCAGAAGTATGAAATACTCTCTCCTCAGTTTTTAAAATTCTGCACTTCAATTTTTCACTGGGCTCACTACTTGAAATTCCACTATTTATTGATTCATTGGGTTAGAAAACATCTCTTTGCCACTGTAACCGTGAGAGAGTCCTAGATACTAGCCATTCATTCACTTATTTCATTGTGGTATGAAATTCTGGTCAGGGAAGTGAAAGGGAAATAGAAAAGGTGAAAAAAAGTTGATTTGAAGAACAGGACTTTAAAATTGTTGAGTGTAAAAGCAGGACACCAGAGAACAATGTGCTTAAAATAAAGAAACTCAGCAAAATCTTACAATGAAAGTTACAGTGAAGAGAGCCTTTTCTCCACTATTTATTGAAATCATTGTCAGTTTTCTTCTTAGAGTCAGTTTCTTTCTGCCTTTCTCATAGGATACTGAAGGATTATGGAGAGTACAAGCTGAAGATTCAGATTTCTTAGTTCTAAATTCTGTGGCAAACCCTATAAATGATCTCATGTGGAGGAAATTACTTAACACTGTGAACATAAATTTATCAATCTGTAAAATGAGTTAATATTACCTAATTCAAAAGGATTATATATACTTGGTTTAAAATGCTATGATGTTACATAAATACAAATAATTTTTTTCAAAATTAGCCCTACCCTTTACTGTAAGTACAAATAGATGTTTTTATGTTACCTTAGTACCACAGATCCTTTTCCTGAAAATGGCCTATTATATTTGCAAAAACAATGTTATTTGTCTAATATGCATATTCTGAAACTTGCTATTTAATTTTTTCATCTGATATCATTTATTTAAAAGAAATTTGAAAAGCAAATATTTTCAATTTACTTGTCTTATATAATTTTGTGAGTGTAAAGTCTGCAAATAATATTAAGGAAACAGTGTTTATTTAGTGATATTCTCCTATAACTTGGTAACTCATTAACTATATTTTGCAACCAACTGCTTGATGCATTGATTTATGATGAAATAGCTATCCAGAGAGAAACCCAGTCTCAAATGTACAAAATTTCAGAAAGTCTTTTGATTGGGAGTTAGAGTTATCTGTTCAAATTGAAGGAAAAAGAAACAGTCATCAAAATGACCAAAGGTTATGTAACTTCAGATTTCTCTTTGTTACCTAATGACACTATTTAAGATGGACTGTCAGATCTCATTATATTCACTGATACATTCTGTAGTTTAGATGAAAACGGAATTTTCACTCAGCAGGGGGAAAGTAAGAAGTGCACTTATTCTAGTCAGGCTCAGGGATATTATTCTTTTTCATTTGTTGCTATGTGATAACAATTGCATCCATAATAAGAAAGCTATCAAGCTAAGCTGCATGTACCATAATAAAGTTGTTTTAATTCAAATAAGTGTCAATCACTTAGGGTTCTCAGTTGTGACAAACTATGGTAACAAACTCTAAATCTAATCAGAACTGAATTGCAAGTGTGTATGCTAGATAAAGAGGGGGGAAAGTGTTCATATTTTAGTATGCTCAGTGATTGTTTACATATCTGTAAAGACTGTTAAAAATTTTACTGAAAAAAGGACAAATGTTGTTGCTAGTATTTTTGAAAAATCAGTTTTCAATGTCTCAGAAACTTTAGTGGGGTTCTTTTTTTTTCTTTATAACTGTTACGAGGCAGGTGAGCTTATGTTATACTTGAGATAGTATATTTTTCTAGCATGTGTAAACAAACCCCTGAAAATAGCTTTAAAAAAAAAAATCTGCATTTGGCATGGGGGTTGATCTGAAGAGAAAAAAATTACTAAAATCAAATGTTTACTCTTTTTTTAAAATTATGCTTTTATAATACACATTCACATTTACTTCAAAATTCTTATTTTTAAAAATTTGATTCATGGAAACATTGGCCTTTGGGGCCTTAATGTTTACCTGTCTGACATTTGCTAGTAATAGCTGTCAATCAGCCTAAAGAATTACAGACTGAATAGATTTCATACTAGGAATTCAAATGCAATTGCTCATGTTTCATATTATTGTGTTATTTGTTCACATTTCCTTCAGTGCATGTTGAAATTATAGCATCTATAAATAGAGCTTCCATGGAGCTGAAAGAATAGAAACCAACCTAAAACACACTGACTTACTATCAAAATCTTAGTAAATGCATATCTGAGTTTTCATTTGTTACTACTAGGTGCAATCTGAGAATAAGTCTTTGCTGTATAGGAAGAGATTGTCAAGTACATGGACACTAACATCTGAATTTGTAAAGCAGTCACACTGTGTTCGATCATATTCATAAGTATTTCTATATGAAAATTAGATTTCAAAAATTTAGCAACTGATGCAAATAAGCATTTGAAAACCTTATGATCGATTGTTTTTTGTTTTTTTAATTAAGTCTGAAGAGAGTGCATAAGAATACAACACAGTAAATACATGTTGTCGCTTTAAATTACCAGTCACCCTGTAAGTGGGAACAGTGCTGTAGACCTTTACACCACAAAATGAGTTTGCTTATCAGGCATGGAGTGAAATGTTTCTGTGTCTCACGAGAATGTCTGATCCACACTTCTTTAATTCCACCTGTAGGACTCTTCACTGCATTTTAAAGATACTATCTCATGTAATGGAAACTATTTCCAACCCAGCCACTAGCTCACTCTTAGAATGGATTTTTTAGTTCATAAATCTTTCCAAAGATGAGGGATGAATAATTGGTTAGACATGGTTAGGACTAATGTTAAACCATCAAGTTTGAATAGTTATGAAAGGTTCTGAGATCTCACCCTAAACTCTAATGAGTTGCCTGTCACAATTTCATGGACATTGGCAAAGAGATATGAGGCATATAGGCCAGAGACAAAAGAATATGCTACTTATAGTAAAGCAGCATCCAGAGTAATGTTGCAGTTTTGTTCCCTGAGCCCCAGTTCCCACAGGTCGATGTGATGACATCCAGGTGATGCCTGCGTATGTGGCTAGGGAATATTTCAGAAGCATAAACCTGAGATTAGTAGTTTTTTTTTTTTTTTCTTTTAAAGAAACTTTTAGTATGCCTGTGCATACTCCATCCTGGAGAAAACATTAACTTTACTAAACTGTGCAAGTTAGGGAGTAATCCACAACACCATCCTCACTTCTGACATCAAATACGAGTCTAAACATCACCAAACCCAGCTTTATTTCTGATGATTCACTGTACAGGTTCACAGAGCCCATGGGAAACTATCCTATTTGAGGTTATGGTATATTACAGTGAATATGGTTTGTCCTCTCCCAGTGGAGTTATAAATAGAGCTGTTTCCCCAGAAACTCTGTATGACAGTATGGACAGAGGGTTGCTGAAACAGGGAGGTACACCCATGCTTTGGTATCCACGGTTTTTAGTGAGGCTCTTTTACTTAAGCATAATTGACTGCAACATGGAGCGTCTTGCAAGTTAATACTCTCTGATCCAATATTCCTGTCCCAGATCACATCTGGTGTGGCCAGCTCCCACCTAAATTCCTGTTATACTATCCAGTGTGACCAGAGGACTTGAGACATACAAAGATACTTCTATCAAGTATGATATTCAGGAGTTTAGAAATTACCTTGCAGAAGCCAAGGGCAAAACTAAATTCAGGCAAGCTTAAATTCTTTACTTCATACCCTGGAAAGTAAGCAGATCTCACTTGGTAGGGGGAAGGAAGCTATCTTTATCTCCATCTCTGCAGAGCTGTCTGCCTTTAGAAGTATTTCTGACAAACTAGGCTTGGTGCAAAATAGCTATTAATGCCTAGATAAGTAGATTCATATAGAATAGTCTGCCAACAACTAGGTTTTGCTTTGCATTTGATAAAACTTATCTCTTCAGATTCTCATACCCTAATTCCTAGCCTTTCAGGTGGACTAGAGTCCTTCTTTCACTGCAGAAAGATCTGCAGTTAGATCTGCAGAAAATGATCAGCCTACCTCTTTAACATCTATGTTGGTCATTGTAAAAGTCTTTCCACATTAGTTAGGCTTCTTATTCCATAAACATAGACATGAAACTTGAGCAGTCTTTGGGAACTTTTCAATATGAATAGAAATCAGAGATTACCTGGAGGTGATAACAATGGGTTTCTCCATGAGATGGTCTTATCAAAACGTGTTTCTATTTTCTGTAAAACAATGTGATTCCACAATGGTTATAAAATTAACAAAACCTACCCATGATTTATAATTCAAGGAGCTAACTTCATGTGATCCTGAAAATGCTATCCCTTTTTTTGGCGGTAACAGCCTCCTCTCTGCCCCCACAATCCTCAGGAGAGGACAGATACTCCTCTTTGCCTTCAAACACCATCACCTATCAACCACTACCCTCATTCCTATTAGTACACTTCCACATTTTAGCAGTGGCTTTTATTCCACAAATTAATTTTCTCTCAAGTACTTCCATTGATGTAAAAGGGGAAATTATCCAGTGCTCCTTTCTATGTATTTGGCTCAAGCATGAATTCTTTTCCTTGATATCCCATAGCGAAGACTGGAGACTTTTAAAATATTTTTCTAAATTCTATGTCCGCTTTTCCAACCTATTTTCACTAAAATATGACTCCCTAAAAAAAAAAAGAATGTCACTGTTGGACAGTATTTTCCTTTAGGGAAATTCAAAATACACATTATGCATAAAAGGCTGTAACAAAATCCTGCAGCAAAACCTGGACAGAAGAATAACAACATCTAAATAAAAACAGAATACAGCATGCAAATAACATATTTTCTCATATGATTTGCCCCCTATGGCATCAGATTCAAATTTCAAGGGCTGCTTTCCATGAGAAAAAAGGTCTATCACAGCCTTAATGCCCAGAAGCATTGGCTGAACTAGTTGACTCCTTAAGATCTAGACCTAAGAAAGTGAAGCTCAGTGAAAGAGGTTATTTCCTTTCCGGCTAACCTAATACTTCTAAATGATTGTTCTTCTTGATAGATTTCCATATAACTATAGCTGTTAAGGAAGAGTAGGTTCATATTCAGGCAGCGACTTTGATCTCTGAATCCAACGGGGATGCCAAATTCAAAGTAAAATAATGCCTCCAAGATTCTTACATAAAATGCAGTAACTAGAGCAGGGATGAAGTGGTGGAGACATCAGTGTTCCAATTCATTGATATCTCTTAGCTATAGCCTCTTTATAATCCCTATCAGTGATAAGAGAATTTTTTTGCTCTGAATAATGGCTGGATCAATTTTTTTCTTTTCTAGATATTCCTCAGTATTCTAATGCTATTTGTAGAAAATAACTAATGTGGAAACAAGATAATTTAGTGGAAAATAATTTTAATACCTTATATATGGTTTTAGTTGGAAAGTGAATGAGTTTAAAATATGTATATATATATAATGGAAGTATATATATATTTCCTGTAAAATATTTATACATAAAAGGATATGTGATCCAATAACTTCCACACATTCAAGCTGGATTTAGAAAAGGCAGAGGAACCAGAGATCAAATTGCCAATATCCATTGGATCATAGAAAAAAGCAAGAGAATTCCACGAAAACATTTACTTTTGCTTCATTGACTACGCTAAAGCCTTTGACTGTATTGTGTGGATCACGACAAACTGTGGAAAATTCTTAAAGAGATGGGAATACCAGACCACTTGACCTGCCTCCTGAGAAATCTGTATGCAGGTCAAGAAGCAACAATTAGAACTGGACATAGATCAACAGAGTGGTTCCAAACTGGGAAAAGAATAAATCAAGGCTGTGTATAGTCACCCTGCTTATTTAACTTATATGCAGAGTACTTCAGGCAAAATGCCCGATTGGACGAAGCACAAGCTGGAGTAAGACTGCCAAGAGAAATATCAATAACTTCAAATATGCAGATGACACCACCCTTATGGCTGAAAGTGAAGAGGAACTAAAGAGCCTCTTGATGAAGGTGAAAGAGGAGAGTGAAAAAGCTGGCTTAAAACTGAACATTCAAAAATCGAGGATCATGGCATCCAGTTCCATCACTTCATGGCAAATAGATATGGAAACAGTGAAAACACTGAGAGACTATTTTCTTGGGATCCAAAATCACTGCAGATGGTGACTGCAGCCATGAAATTAAAAGATGCTCCTTGGAAGAAAAGCTATGACCAACTTACACAGCGTATTAAGAAGCAGAGACGTTACTTTGCTGACAAAGGTTCATGTGGTCAAAGCTATGGTTTTTCCACTAGTCATGTATGGATGTGAGAGTTGGACAGTGAAGGAAGCTGAGCATTGAAGAATTGGTTCTTTTGAGCTGTGGTGTTGGCGATGACTTTTGAGGATCAGTTGGACTGCAAGGAGATCAAACCAGTGAATCCTAAAGGAAATTAATCCTAAATGTTCATTAGAAGTACTGATGTTGAAGCTGAAGCTCTAATATTTTGGCCACCTGATGTGAAGAGCTGACACAATAGAAAAGACCCTGATGCTGGGAAAGATCGAAGGCAGGAGGAGAAGGGGAAGACAGAGGATGATATGGTTGAATAGCATCACCAACTTGTTGCATATGAGTTTGAGCAAGCTCTGGGAGTTGCTGATGGACAGGGATGCCTGGCATGCAGCAGTCCACAGGGTCACAAAGAGTCGGACATGATTAAGCAACTGAACAACAGCAATATATATTTTCTGTAAAAGATTATATTAGTGAAAAGAATACCTTTCAATACTTTGTTCTTTTTGAAAGCCTGGCATCCCCCCAACTACAAAAATCATCTACTTGAGGAAACTGAAATTCCTGAAAAGTTGTAGATGTTACAATTATAACCGTTAATATAGTATGCTAAATCAGCTTACAGTCATTCTCATTCAGGTTTGCCTTATTTGTTATTTATTTATTTATTAAGCTAATTTTTGCTCTTTATCTCTGGAGTACATTGGGTTTAATTTTCAAAAGTCTCTCTAAAGCCTAATTTGTAAACCCAGTGTTTCATATATGCATATTGTTACGTAAGGCTGTCAAAATTTAATTGAGCATGAGTTTTAATGGATTTGCAGGAAGAATTATTAAAACATTTGATCTACATTTCATACTTGAAAGGTTAGAAAGATAAAACATTCATTTGCAGATAAATTTATATGAGATAAATTTTAGAAATTAATTTCATGGTATTTATGGTTTATTGGGGTGACATTTTATCTATTCCTAGTGCTAAGCAATGCCAGGAGACAATGTGACATTGTTTTAGTAGAAGAGATGAAGAGGAGATGTATATTTTATAAATTTTATTTACTTGTTTATTTTGAAAATTACCCTACTAGTAATTTTTAATTCTTATTTTAGAATAAAATGCCCATTTTGTCACAATTCATATCAAAGAAAATAGTACTGTTTTTCACCACTACCAAAGAAAAAGGTGTTGCATGAGCACTTTGCTTTCACCTTTTTAATGACACTTTATTTTTGGTCTCATAGTCTAATTTCTTCTACGTGAGCTATATTCTAGAGTAACTAAACTCAGACACATATTCTTCATCAAAAATAGGACTTATACTTTCAAAAACTTTAAAACTTGGAATTCTGGATTAGAGAAAGCATTTGGAAAAAAAGGACATTGCAAGGAAATCATTCCAGTTTTCTCTAAGATACAGATCTGCTAAACATTATCAGATATACTTTCACTGATCTTAATTTAGAGAAAGATTTCAAATTAAAGATGACTTGCTAGACAGAAGACAATTTGCTTCTAAATTTTATGTGGCTTTACAAATTTACTTTATTTCAGAGGAAAATGATTTGTGAAATGTCTACTCTATACCAATTAATTTATATACCAATGCTAAAATATGCCTCATTGGTGTTTTATTAGAAAGCTGTTTGTTAAGTTTTTCTTATATATATGAGTCCATTTCCTAGAAAACTCATAATTTAGATTTTAGCTAAAATTGAGTTCAGATGAGCTAAAGGATGAGGCTCAAGTTGATGTATAATGGACATTCATTGCTACACCTCTGGAAACAAAGGAAAAGAAAAGTCAATCACTCTGTGGGGCAATTTGCATTGACAGCTAGAAAGCATCTCATAATGGTCATAAAGAGAACTTTAAGAAGCCTAAGTCTGCACCTCTCAAGTGACAAACCCTGGTAGTGCACGTCACTCTCATGCAGCTAGAGAAAAAGTAAGTTAGGTGGTACAATTAGCAGTCACATAGTCCGCTCTAAGCTCAGGCTCCGCAGTCTACCCCAGTCAACCCTTTCCAATGCCCCTTACCACTACACCACTCATCCTCCAGCCCCAGATTGAGCCTTTCAGTTCCTACTATAGCAGGTGAAACTGTAAGACAATAGTGTAGACATGCAAGTCTTCCACCTGGTTACAAATACAAAAAGCTGTTGTTTTCACTGACAGTTTCAAAGGACAGAAGAAATGGGGAGCTTGACATATGTAGGAGGCCCTGGAATTGATGACTCTTAGAATGGCTAGAAAGCAGGAATGCCAAACATTTTGAAGAGTTTTCAGAGATTCTGAGATTTTAGGTCCTTGGATTTTAGGATAACAACCTAATGTGACTTGTCTCATGAATAGTGGGAACTGGGAAACTCCTATTATTTATGTCATGATAAACTGAATAGATAGAGAAAAAGGTTGTAGTTGTAGTAACATTTTGTAAACAATTTTAACATCATTTCAAGGTAAGCACTGGTATTTCCTTCCTCAATAAGTGCTCACCCTGTGATGTTTTCAAACTTCACTATGCCAAAGAATCACTGAGAGAGGAGAGTGAGCAAGAATTTTTAATTTGCAGATTTTTGAGCCTTGTTCTTGGATTTTGAATCAAGATCAAATTAGTCTGATCTATGAACCAAGAATTTGCTTGTAAAATAAAGAGCAAATCTGGATCCAATTCCAGCAGCCTTTGTAGCATACTTTATGAAGCATTGCTCCTATCAGCATCTGTTGTATAATGTATAATATGTGTTGCACACCCACAAAAATTTGGGCATCATTTACAGATCACACACTGGTGTCTTCACTGGGTTCTTTTCTGTGAAGCTTCATTCAGTAAATATTAGTTGGCCAGTTAGCAAGACATGGTGTCTATCCACCAGTTACATTTAGCTTAATATACTATTTCATTCTTTCATGTTTCCTAGATGTCTGTACTACAGAAAGGTATACAATGAAACTTTTCACTCCACAAACTTTGTCAATAAGGAGAAATATCACATGATTAAGTGATCATAATAAAACATAGAAATAACTTCCAGAAAAGAAGTTAAGATGCAAGATTTTTTTCCAGGAGGCTGTTTTCAGGTTTGGGCAGATATAACAGTGGGATATTTTGGGAAATAATCTGTGGCACTGTTGAAATGAAACCAGTTAGACTCTGACACCCCCAGGCTAGGGGAGAAAGCTTTGGCAGATGATGTGAAGGTGAAGTGTGTGCACAGAGAACCCTGGATTGGATATGTATCGAGAACAACTTTAGATACTGCATAGGGCAACTAAATAACAATATGATTGAAAAGATAAGTAATAGATGAAGTAAAATAGACTCTAGCTAAAAGACCCCTTGAATTCTAAATGGAGAGTATAATCCTTGTATAGTTAACAAAATGGCACTAAGGTTTAGGGTTGGGAGCAATATTTCAGGATGCTGTTCTAGTTAAGTATATAATGGATTAAAAATGAGGAGGTTGGTGTTTAGGAGACCATTGAGACTAGATGAGATTCAAAAGTAACTGAGTTTAAATAAAGAATAAAGGAAAAATGATGTTAGGAAGATTTATACAGGCAGATTGAATAAGTCTTGGTAGCTTCTGTACATGGGGAGAGGGAGAATTCAAAGCCATTTCCAGAATTTCATAGCTAGGTGACTGAGAGTAGTGATAACACTAACACGAATAAACTAGCTGCATCATTGTTGCCTGACTGAACGTGAGTGCACTTCCCTGCACACAGTAAAGCCAGTCAGCTGACTTACCAGTGAAGTGAAGCATTAGTTGCAGGCACCAAGCAACGAGTACAGGCAGCTAATACTCAAAAGACCCACATTCCCCACTGAGTTTCAAGAAAGGGGTTTTAAAGGCAAAGTGAGGGAGAGAGTGGCAGGATACGTGATCAGCTCGTACACGCCTCTGCTTGGGTGACTGTGAAGTGACAGGGGTTAACATCGTTGATCCTCAGGCTCCAGCTAATCTGAAGACTACATGCTTGTGGTTATTTAGTCAATTTCTTCCATCTGGTGGGGGTTTTAGATTCTGCACAACAGCTCAGGAATGTACATAAGACACTATCAACTTTGTCCTTTGGGGGGAACTGAAGATTCTGTGACCTCTATATGACTTCTTTATTGTTTAAATTGTTGCCAGGTATCCTGACCCAACTACTTAATTTTTTTTTTTAACTATATATTCACATTCCTTCAATCACTGATTCTTAAGCCAGCCTTTTATGACTCAGGGGAGACCTGGGAGATTAAAGCTTTTCTACAGACAAGAGTGAGGTTGCAGACATGGTGAGCAGCAGAGTCTGTTCTGGGAAGGCCCCATAGGGTCTTAGTTGGTTACATCATTACTCAAACCATCTATTAGATTTCTTTATAAGTATTAGATTTCACTTCTGTTTTCAGTGCTTCATCATTCTTCCATTATGGAATTTGGAAAAATAGGGGTTGAATACCAGGGGAAGAATAGCAAATAAAGAGTTGAGGAGAGAGAACAGTGTGGAGATTCCTTAAAAAACTGGAAATAGAACTGCTTTATGACCCAGCAATCCCACTGCTAGGCATACACACCAAGGAAACCAGAATTGAAAGAGACACGTGTACCCCAATGTTCATCACAGCACTGTTTATAATAGCCAGGACATGGAAGCAACCTAGATGTCCATCAGCAGATGAATGGATAAGAAAGCTGTGGTACATATACACAATGGAGTATTACTCAGCCATTAAAAAGAATACATTTGAATCAGTTCTAATGAGGTGGATGAAACTGGAGCCGATTATACAAAGTGAAGTAAGCCAGAAAGAAAAACACCAATACAGTATACTAACACACATATATGGAATTTAGAAAGATGGTAACAATAACCTTGTATGTGAGACAGCAAAAAAGACTCATATGTATAGAACAGTCTTTTGGACTCAGAGGGAAAGGGAGAGGGTGGGATGATTTGGGAGAATGGCATTGAAACATGTATAATATCATATAAGGAACAAATCACCAGTCCAGGTTCGATGCAGGATACAGGATGCTTGGGGCTGGTGCACTGGGATGACCCAGAGGGATGGTATGAGGAGGAAGAAGGTAGGGGGGTTCAGGATGGGGAACAGGTGTACACTCGTGGTAGATTCATGTTGATGTACGGCAAAACCAATACAATATTGTAAAGTAATTAGCCTCCAATTAAAATAAATAAATTTATTTAAAAAAAAGGAATGGATATTTATAAGGAAGAATTACTTAATTTGTTTTCCTGTAGCCTAGCATGTGCTAAAAGTATATAGCATATGAAAAACTATATACCACATTCAAAGTTAAGTAATTGTTATCCTTCAGTTCAGTACAGTTCAGTCACTCAGTCATGTCAAACTCTGTCACCACATGGACTGCAGCATGCCAGGCCTCTGTGTCCACCACCGATTCCCTGAGTTTACTGAAACAAATGTCCATTTAGTTGGTGATGCAATCCAACCATCTCATCCTCTGTCGTCCCTTTCTGTTCCTGCCTTCAATCTTTCCCAGCATCAGGTCTTTTCAAATGAGTCAGTTCTTCACATCAGGTGACCACAGTATTAGAGTTTCAGCTTCAGCATCAGTCATTCCAATGAATATTCAGGACTAACTTCCTTTAGGATGGATTGCTTGGATCTCCTTGCAGTCCAAGGGACTCTCAAGAGTCTTCTCCAACACCACAGTTCAAAAGCATCAATTCTACAACACTCAGATTTCTTTAGAGTCCAACTCTCGCATCCATGCATGACTACTGGAAAAAACATAGCCTTGACTAGACGGACCTTTGTTGGCAAAGTAATGTCTCTCTATTTTAATATGCCGTCTACATTTGTCATAATTTCTCTTCCAAGGAGCAAGTGTCTTTTAATTTCATGGCTGAAGTCACCATGTGCAGTGATTTTGAAGCCCCCAAAAATAAAGTCTCACTGTTTGCACTGTCTCCCCACCTATTTGTCTTGAAGTGATGGGACCAGATGCCGTGATCTTAGTTTTCTGAATGTTGAGCTTTAAGCTAACTTTTTCATGCCTCTTTCACTTTCATCATGAGGCTCTTTAGTTCTTCTTTGCTCTCTGCCATAAGGGTGGTGTCATCTGCATATCTGAGGTTATTGATATTTCTCCTGGAAATCTTGATTCCAGCTTGTGCTTCCTCCAGCCCAGCGTTTCTCATGATGTACTCTGCATATAAGTTAAATAAGCAGGATGACAATATACAGCCTTGACATACTCCTTTCCCTATTTGGAACCAATCTGTTGTCCCATGTCTAGTTCTAACTGTTGCTTCCTATCTGGCATATAGTCTTCTCAAGAGGTAGGTCACGTGGTCTGGTGTTCCCATCTCTTTAAGAATTTTCCACAATTTATTCTGATCCACATACTCAAAGGCTTTGGCATAGTCAATAAATCAGAAATAGATGTTTTTCTGGAACTCTTGTTTTTTCAATAATTCAATGGATGTTGGTAATTTGGTCCCTGGTTCCTCTGCCTTTTCTAAACCCAACTTGAACATCTGGATATTCATGATTCACAAACTGTTGAAGCCTGGCTTGGAGAATTTTGAGCATTACTTTGCTAGCATGTAATATGAGTGGAATTGTGCGGCAGTGGATTTCTTTGGCATTGCCTTTCTTTTGGACTGGAATGAAAACTGACCTTTTCCAGTCCTGTGGCCACTGCTGAGTTTTCCAAATATGCTGGCATATTGAGTGCAGCACTTTAACAGCATTATCTTTAAGGATTTGAAATTGCTCGTCTGGAATTTTTATCCTTAAAATAAGTCATTTACTAAAGATGGGAATTGTCTAAGAGGAGAATAATAACTTGGAATAATGTTTGATCATGGAATTTAATTTTTATATAATTATTAATCCTGTTATTTCCTATTTTATTTAAGGTCCTATGATATTCTGATTCATACTTGCAAGTGAACTTTTGCAAATGAACTTTTCATTCATTCACATTTTTTATTACATCTTATAGTTCCCTTAAACTATCAAAACTTATCTAGTAAACTAATTATTCAAACAAAAAAGGTTGTGTGAAACAAATTGAAATGAAAGAGATGATGAATGTCAGTAGATTTTAAAAGCATATTCCTTATATTTTGTACCTTTGGGGAAAAGGATTAGTTAAATAGGGGACTACATAAGCATTCATAGAGTACATTTTCCCTTGAGAATATAAAAAGAGGCAACCGAGAGTAAGCTGACATTTTGATATTGCAGCTGCTGCTGCTGCTGCTAAGTCACTTCAGTCGTGTCTGACTCTGTGCGACCCCATAGACGGTAGCCCACCAGCCTCCCCGTCCCTGGGATTCTCCAGGGAAGAGGTTACTTTTTTTCTTGATTCTTCCCTTTTTTTCCTTCTTTTTAAAAGACGCTTGTAAATTAGTCAGTGTCGTAGTTTCCTAGAATTGCTGTACCAAAATAATAGAAGTGAGTGATCTGAAACAACAGAAATGTATTATTGAACAGTTGTGGAGACTAGAAGTCCAAAAGCAAGATGCCAGCAGAGTGGGTTTCTTCTGAAGGCTGTGCAGGAGAATCTACTCCATCTCTCTCTTAGCTTCTGATGATGCTGCCAATCCTTGGCATTACTTGCCTTATGAATGCATCACTCTTATCTCAGCCACTATCTTCACATGACATTTTTCTTATGTCTTTATGCCTTAACCTGGCCATATTCTTATAAAGACACCTGTGGACTGCCAGGCTCCTCTGTACATGGGATTCTCCAGGCAAGAATACTGGAATGGGTTGCCATTTCCTTCTCCAGGGGAACTTCCTGACCCAGCACCTTCATCTCTTACATCTCCTGCATTGGTAGGCAGATTCTTTACCACTAGCACTACCTGGGAAGCACCACACAATATTGGGGGCTGCAAATCCAAAATTCATAGTGTAGGCTGGCAGGCTGAAAACTTAAGCAAGATTTCTCCCATAATCTTGAAGCAGAATTTCTTCTTCACTGGCAAACCTGAGTTTTTGTTCTCTAGGTTGAGACCCACTTTAACTACCAAGAGGAATTTCCTTTACTTAAAGTCAGTTGACTTTAAATATGAATCACATCTGCAGAATACCTTCACAGTAACATCTAGACTTCTATTTGACCAAACAACTAGGCACCAATTGATGAATATCCTTGCCAAGTTGACATAAAAAATGAACTATCACACTCAACCAAGAGGAGATAATGAAAATAAGACTAAGAAGAAGGGAGAACCTGTGTACTTAAAAATCTCTTTGAACAGAGGATTTGCTGGTTTTACATCTAGATATTTTAATGCTATTTAAATTATTGCCTAATATTTAGGTGATGTTATCTAAGTATGAATATATGCTATTATCATCATCTGGATATTTTTACTCTTGAGTGTGTTTTATCAACACATGAACTGTTGCTTTCCTGATCATCATCATAAGTTAGACCATCTCTCTTCTATATTCTACCTAGAGTTGTACTTAAAAAAAATGTATGTGATGTTTCAATATATTTTACATTATTTTAATTGCTAATAGAGTAAAATTTTTACCAGAATTAGAATGCAATTTATAATGGATATTTAATACATAAATGTATGTTTGATAAATATTTATAAATATATACTCTTTAATAGCCTAGGATTTTAATCCCCTACTATATTTTTTATTCTGGAAATGAAGTTTTTGATAAAGACTTGTGATGATAAAATGCACGCTTATCTCTCTATTGCTCTTAGCGATGAGTCCAAATCTTTTCACATGTCTTTTAACAGCCAGGAAGATCTGACTTCTGGTTTCTATTCAAGCATCATTTTTCACCTTCTATTCCTGTTTTCTACTTCAGCTTTATTGAGCTTCCATTTGTTCCCTGGAAATGACATTTCTTCTTACATCCAGGGGTAAGAACTCAATTTTGTTATAGCCAAACTACTTTCTTGGTTATTCAGCCTCTCTCCCCACACCTTTTACATGGTAACTAATCATTTTTTATCTCTTGAGTCTCCTATGCATTCTTTAGGTTTTACTTCTTGTGGAGAGTCTTATAAAAATAGCAAAAAATATTAGCTAGCCCTGACCTCTGTGCTCAAAATACCTTCTGCATTTTTTGTTGTTTACCACTTTCTAATAAATAAATTTAATAAATAAATTGCCTTTCTAATAAATTCCTTGTATCTCATCTTCACTGAACTCTAAGCATTATAAGACTAGGGATTATGTCTATTTTATTTACTCATATTACTCAGCATCTCAAGATGTAGTACAGTATAATATTAGTGGCAGAATATTAAATAAATTAATTGCTATATTACCTTATTATTGTTAACTAATACAGCACATAGTAGGCTTATGCTCTAACACAAATGTTCTATAAAGATTAAAATATAGAAATATTAAATGTAAATCCAACAACACATTAAAAAGATCATACACCATGACCAAGTGGGCTTTATTCCAGGGATGCAAGGATTCTTCAGTATCCACAAATCAATCAATGTAATTCACCACATTAACAAATTGAAAAATAAAAGCCATATGATTATCTCAATAGACGCAGAGAAGGCCTTTGACAAAATTCAACATCCATTTATGATAAAAACTCTCCAGAAAGCAGGAATAGAAGGAACATACCTCAACATAATAAAAGCTATATATGACAAACCCACAGCAAACATTATCCTCAATGGTGAAAAATTAAAAGCATTTCCCCTAAAGTCAGGAACAAGACAAGGGTGCCCACTTTCACCGCTACTGTTCAACATAGTTTTGGAAGTTTTGGCCACAGCAATCAGAGCAGAAAAACAAATAAAAGGAATCCAAATTAGAAAAGAAGAAGTAAAACTCTCACTGTGTGCAGATGATATGATCCTCTACATAGAAAACCCTAAAGACTCCACCAGAAAATTACTAGAGCTAATCAATGAATATAGTAAAGTTGCAGGATATAAAATCAACACACAGAAATCCCTTGCATTCCTATACACTAATAATGAGAAAGTAGAAAAAGATATTAAAGAAACAATTCCATTCACCATTGCAACGAAAAGGATAAAATACTTAGGAATATATCTACCTAAAGAAACTAAAGACCTATATATAGAAAACTATAAAACACAGATGAAAGAAATCAAAGAGGACACTAATAGATGGAGAAATATACCATGTTCATGGATCGGAAGAATCAATATAGTGAAAATGAGTATACTACCCAAAGCAATCTACAAATTCCATGCAATCCCTATCAAGCTACCAGCGATATTTTTCACAGAACTAGAACAAATAATTTCAAGATATGTATGGAAATACAAAAAACCTCGAATAGCCAAAGCAATCTTGAGAAAGAAGAATGGAACTGGAGGAATCAACTTGCCTGACTTCAGGCTCTACTACAAAGCCACAGTCATCAAGACAGTATGGTACTGGCACAAAGACAGAAATATAGATCAGTGGAACAAACTAGAAAGCCCAGAGATAAATCCACACACATATGGACAGCTTATCTTTGACAAAGGAGGCAAGAATATACAATGGAGTAAA